>NC_068990.1:57067944-57081270 GCF_001194135.2 Octopus bimaculoides | reverse complement strand
ATACAAATTTTAACATGAATTACTTTCACATTAAATATTTTCTTTTCTTTATGAGCTGACCATCATCTTGTTTGTTTCAATATTTCAGTGACTATAAATCTATAGTTCATTTGTAGATTCTATTTAACTTAAAACAAAAACATAAATAACAATGTTACTACTAATAGATCATGTTTGGTACGGATATTTTGCCAAGGAAATTCTTTATTCTTAATGTATAAACTATTTTTTTCCTTTCACTATGAGAGAAAGTAGATTACAACCAGTATAATTCAGTAATATATTAAATTGGATCGCAGGTACCTCTACTAGATTTTTTTTTCTTTTTTTTTTTTTCTTTCAAGTAATCTTATTTTAGCCACATATTTTCCTCTCTTGAAATGAAGAATCTGTTGTTCCTTGTCACTGTATGAATCTTAACTGTTTCTCGCCTGTATTTATCATTTCATAGATCTGCAATTTTCATATCTGTAACCTTCATCATTTGATTTATTAACCCTTTTCAAGTCTATATCTACTAACAGCATGTGTAATATGCACTTCACTGCAGTTTTTGATGATAAATCATGTCTTGAATGAGACAAACTGAAGTGACAAGCAGAAAATGAGATTTAGATCTAGTTATATCTATTTGTACCTTTGAATGCGCTAACCTTCTGTTTTACATGTCAATTCAAGTTCTGCATGTATCTCATGTAACTCTGCATTTAAAAAGGTTTAGCGTTCCTGAAATGTCTCCACTTCCTCATCATAACAGTTGACAATAGTACAGATTTGTCAGTTGCCCAAAAGTTTACTCTTGCATAGAATCTAATCATCTACATTATTGCAGTCTAAGGTTTTTCTGTCTCTTAGAGCACTTGCTTGTAGATTTGAATTACTATCAATGCTGTCTCGTATGTTGTTGTTGTTGTGTTTGTCCCTATAGAAATTCAATGTTGCAATTTGAGTTGAAGTTGTGGAATGACTTCAACTCAAATTGACTTCAGATTTGAATCTTCTGAAGAAGAACTAGGCCATGAGAAAGAGCTATACATGGGTAAGTTTGGTAGAACAATTTCTATTTCATTCAGAATATAGTTAAATGTCAGTAACATTGCTCCATTGGAACCTGCTATTTCATATAGCATGTGTCACAAACATTTTAATGAAAACTCTTATATAAAAATCAAACTTTCATCTATTGGTTTTATTCCTGTTGGTAGTCCAAAGCATCTCTAGTTTCTATTTTATGACAATGTCTAGGTTTCTAAACAAGAGAATAATTATTTACATTATTTACAGTTGACGGATATTTGTCCTCTTCTTGTTTGTTCTTAACACAATGTTCCGGCTGATATATCCTCCAGCCTTCATCAGGTGTCTTGGGGAAATTTCGAACCTGGGTTCTCATTCCTAAGGTATTTTTTGTTGTTATTATTATTATTATTATTATTATTCAGGTCACTGTCTGGAATCAAACTTGGAATTTTGGGGTTTAGTAGACCGTGCTCTTAACCACTATGCCATATGCCTGTGGGCATATGGCGTAGTGGTTAAGAGCACGGTCTACTAAACCTCAAGTGCCTAAACAACAACAATAAAAACCTGGACATGGTTGGTAGAAATTGTAACCAAATCCAGTCTCCAAGAAATAGCCAAGAAATTTTCTTCAAAACACAATCTACCGTTCTAGAATAATTTCAATAATTACTCCAGGATAATGATTCAAATCTCTTTCACAAATCAGTTCTGAGCTGGCTAAACAACAACAACAACAATGATGACGACAACAACAATAATAGTGATATAACTTTAATGTATTCCTATTAAACAAAATATTAAAAATTCATTAGTTTTATTGCTATGTAACTATTAAGTGCAATGGGTTGTCAGAATCTGTAGAGTGACTGACAAAATGACATGTGCTATGTAGTTATGACTCATTGCATTTGGATTCTGAATCTTACTAAAATCAACTTTGCCTTTTATCCTTTGATTGTAAATGTGTAGTCACCATTTGAGATCATCGAAGATTATGAGGCTTAATACTTGAAAAGCTTCAGAATGTTTTAATTGTGAGGTGTTCATTGATGCTGTTGTTTTTGGTGTTTAATTCTCAAACTGATTGGACAGGTATATGAGGAAAGAAGGTCCAACTATGGGTATACTTTATCTGGGATAATGTTATTCTATGTATTTTTCTTTCCTTCATGATGGCAAGATGCAATGGGAGGGAGACTGGGGTCCTACTTTTCTGAAGGATTTGGCAGTGTGGTAAGGAGTTTACTCCTCAATCAAATTATTCCAGGTTCAGTTCCCTTGTGTGCCAATTGAGGCAGGTGTCTTTTCTTATAGCCCTTGGCCAACCAAAGTTTTGTAAATGGATTTGGTTGACAGAAACTGAAAGGAGCTCATTGCACACACACACACACACACACACACACACACATATATATATATGCATGCAGAAGAGCTTCAAGGTCAAACTAGATACCTGGGAAATGCAAGCTCAAGGCAGCCCTGCTTGGTGAAGATATGCTTACAGAGGAGCCACCTCCTACAAATAAGGCAGAATTGTAGGGACATGAAGAAAACACAAACTACACAAGTCCAGAGCCCACTCCTTGCCTTCAGTTTCAATGGGCCACCAGTGCCTAACCTGTGGCAGAGCCTTCCAAGCATGCATTGGACTGATTGCTCACAACCAGATACACTGTCCCATCTTCTTCTCCCATGCGATGTCCTTCATCATCATCAACAGCAACAGATAAAATAATAATAATAATAATAATGATAATGTGAAGGCGCATGGCTCAGTGGTTAGAGTGTCAAGCTTAGGATCGTGTGGTTGTGAGTTCGATTCCTGGACTGGGCTGCATGTTGTGTTCTTGAGCAAGACACTTTAATTCACGTAACTCAGCTGTAGAAATGAGTTGCGACATCACTGGTGCCAAGCTTTATTGGCCTTTGCCTTTCCCTTGGATAACATTGGTGGTGTGGAGAGGAGAGGCCAGTATGCATGGGCAACTGCTGGCCTTCCACAAACAACTTTGCCCAGACTTGTACCTCAGAGGGTAACTTTCTAGGTGCAATCCCATGGTCATTCATGACCGGAGTGGGTCTCCTCCTCTTCCTCAATAATAATAATAATAATGGATGATCCCTTTACCATCCGTGCAAGAAGTGCAAAATATTGTTTTAACTGGTATGTCACACTTATTGAGAAGATCATTGTCACTGAATTTTCTTTCCTTTTTTCCCTTTTATTTTCTTTGTTTTCTGTTTTTTCATTTCTTCCTATGTTTTTGTTTTTTCTTCTTTCCTTTTTTCTTTCTTTTATTCTTCCCCAATTTTTTTTCTACCACATGACCTTGTAAATGAACATTATTTTAATGGCCTGCCAATGTATACAGAGAGCTTCTTTGCCCTAGGTGTTGGGGAATATTATAAGTAAAGGTTGATGACCAGAAGGGCATCCAGGCATAGGAAATCTGCCTCAATAAAATCTGTCTGACCCAAGCAAGCATGGAAAAGTGGATTTTAAGATGATGATAATGAAGGGACTATCTAGATGTGCTCATAAATAAGTTGCACCAATTGTTTAAGATGCATTTTCTTTATAAGGGTAATTGGTACATCTAGAAACAAGTTTGGTGTATTTTGTGCTGGTGCCACATAAATTGCACCCAGTCCACTCTATAGAGTGACTGGTATCAAAGAGGGCATCCAGCAGTAAATGCCCTACCAAAACAGACACAGTAGCTTGGAGTAGTCTTCTAACTGGCTGGCTCCTGTCAACTGTCCCACCCATGCATGCATAGAAGATGGACATTAAACAATGACGATGATGATAATTCAGACACAAATATACATATATGTAGATGCAAACAAATTAATGCACACACATACACTCAGTCACACACACACACTCACACACACTCACATCTACCCTCCACCCACACACACACACTCACATCTACCCTCCACACACACACACAAACACACACACACAAATGAATAAAGTCATTAACTGCAGGCATTATTTTCTTTTTGCTCAACATAGACGACATGCATTTCAATTCTATATTTAAGAGATGAGGAATTATGTACATTATTTACATTCAACGAATATTTGCCCTCATCTTGTTTGTTCTTAACACAACATTTCGGCTGATATACCCTCCAGCCTTCTTCAGGTGTCTTGGGGAAATTTTGAACCTGGGTTCTCATTCCTAAGGTATTTTTCGATGTTATTATTATTATTGTTATCATTATTGTTGTTGTTGTTGTTATTATTATTATTGTTATTGTTATTGTTATTATTATTATTATTATTGTTCAGGTCACTGCTTGGAATCGAACTCGGAATCTTGGGGTTAGAACCCTGCGTTCTTAACCACTACACTACAGGCATATGGCATAGTGGTTAAGAATGCAGGCTACTAACCCCAAGATTCGAAGTTCGATTGCAGGCAGTGACCTGAATAATAATAATTAATAATAATAACCACATCGAAAAATACCTCAGGAATGAGAACCCAGGTTCAAAATTTTCCCAAGACACCTGAAGAAGGCTGGAGGGTATATCAGCCGAAATGTTGTGTTAACAGCAAACAAGATGAGGACAAATATCCGTCAAATGTAAATAATGCAAATAATATGCATTTCAGTATTTTGATATTTCAGATGCCACAGTTAGATATGATTAAGTAGAAATTCAGCTGAAATGAGTTCTGAATCGAATTTGTTGAGAACTGAGTTCTTATTGGAGTTACACATGATTGCAGAGAGAGAGAGCAGCAAGGGAGAGAATAACAAAAGCAGTGTTAGGGAGGGGGCAATAGAAGACAAAGAAAACAAAAACTATTGCCAGAGAGTTCAGCAGGGGGAGGATGCAGTGTTACGCCATATTATATTTTAGGTGGGTAGAGTAGCAGTTGAAGAAAAGGTAGAATGATGAGGAAGAGTATCCAAAGCATGTCCTTGAGGGTAATTTGTCCAAGATAGTATGGTGACAGAAGAATCAGGGAGGATGGACAAATGTTGCCAGAGTGAAGAGGCATCAGGATTTGGAAGGACAGAGGAGAGAGGGGAAGTACGATCTGAGTGTTGGAGGTAGGACAAGTGAGGAAGGGGTATACAATATGCACAGGTCAAGTACTTCCCATCAGATGTGGGTGGCGTGCTATACTGAATGGAAAAGGTGATGGTGAGATGAGAGGGTATAGAATAAGTACAATGCATAGGAGACTGACCGCCATAAAGACACTCAAAGACATGCTCCAGCCTCTATCCCACACGTCTGTTTTCTCAGTTTTTTCCACAGCTTGTCGTTTACAGTATGACCTTTATGGCACGTGACTTTGTGGTTTAATAAAAAAGAACCATCATCATCATCATCATCATTTAACGTCTGTTTTCCATGCTGGCATGGGTTAAACGCATTGACAGAAGCTAACCAGCTGAAAGGCTGTTCAGACTCCATGTCTGTTTTGGCAAGGTTTGTATGGCTGGATGCTCTTCCTAACACCAACCACTTCACTGAGTGTACTGGGTACTTTTACACAGCACTAGCATGGGTGCTTTTTACATGGCACGAGCACTTATAAGCCCCACAAGATTAGGGATGCTCAGATAGAGAGGATTGCAGGGGATACGCCTGTATGCAAGAGCAACCATGTTTTTACTTAGCTTGATGTGCCATTTCAAGCACAGTAAACTGCCAGAAGTATTGGTTTCCTGTCATCCTCTCTGTGAGTCCCAACATCTGTAGACCCTTTCTCACCACTACGCTCCACTTCTTCCTGGGTTTACTCCTTCTACGTGTTCCCTCTACAATTAAAGATCAGCACCTCTTGATGCAACTGTCTTCAATCATATGCATTACATGATACAAAAAAAAATTACTAGTTCTGGGGTTGATATGACCTTCAAGATGATATCCCAGCATGGCTACAGTCCAAATCATCAATGAATCAATAGATGGATAAATGGATAGATGGATGGATGGATGCATAGAGAGATAAGCTGGTAGGTAGATAAGTAGGTAGATATGTTGGCTGTTTGTTTGGTTTGTTGGTTGGTTGTGATGTGTAGTGGTTCACTTTGGGATTTTTCTGTGTCTGTCAGTGTTATTCATGAATTGTTTGATGAAGACAAGGACAAATGTTTTGGTAGAGAGTATTAAGAATAGCAAAGTATATTTTGTAGCATAAACAGTAGATTTTGTATCAGAAATATCTAGTTATTTATCTGTCTTTCAGACACAAGGACAAGATATAAAAATATCAGTGGTATGCATATGTGAATTCACATACACACACACACTCACACACACACACACACACACATGCACTTACATACACACAACTACTCATGCAGAATAGGATTTAAGAAACATACTAGTTAAGTATAAATGTATTTGCAAAGAAAGATTTAATAAAATATTCCTAAAACAAAAGAAATAAGCCTTGTGACTTTTCTGTTTTCTCCTGTATTCTGGCATATAAACTTATATACATACATACATACATACATACTTACATGTTGTATTTGCACAGACATGCATGTGTACAAATATGCATTACACACAAAGCCATATATGCTTATATTCATAATATTTCTTTATATATATATATATATATATATATATATATATATATTATATGTATGTATGTATGTATGTATAAATATATATAAACTTATATATGTGTATATATCTATGAGAGTTCTAAAAATCAAAATCAGGATTTTCTCAGTGTTCCAATCTATATGTAAATCTTTTGTCTTCTTATCCAAGAAAAGCTTTTCCATTTTGTCTAAATCTTTGCTTCTTAAAGGGATCTTTCACATGAAAAGAAATCAGTCCTTTTGGTTATAGCAGTCATTTTGACTTGTACAAAGTATATGTCAGATATGAAGCAAATAACAGTTTGATTGTCTTTAACTTCTTTTCAAAGGAATCAAGGGACAACCGCAGTGTAATAAGTTCGATGTACAAAGAGCAAATGTGTAGTTTATCACAGATTTTACAATAATACTCTAAACACTGGCAGAACACTTGCCCTTTGAGGTCATTCAAGTAGTTATTTATCATCATTGTTTACTTCTTTTTATATGAAAATATACACACATAAAAAAAATTATAACTGAATTACATTACTCTAATCATAGAAGAAGCAATGAAAAGATGCAGGAATTTGAAAAGTGTAATGTTTGTGAGTAATAACTTGTGTCTAATCTTTGATTGTTCCAAGGCAAAAGAAAGATAACTATTTGAATGTCCAGTTTTGTTACATAAGATTTTATAGGAATAGAAGAGAAATAGTTCACTCACTGTTAAGGTTATATGCATTCTGTTTATTTGTATTTGAGTATTTTTATCTCTTCTACCAAAATAAACATTTTAGAATTAGTATTGGAATATAGAATAAGCAGTCTTCTATCTATTTAAGAAGCTGGAGAAGTGAGTGAGGAAAAATGCTCAATGATCTTACTAGCTGGCTATAGAAAGCTCAACTTAATAACATGGTAAATATTATGACAGACAGAAGAGGTAGAGGCTCATCAAGGTATAGTTAGTGTATATCACCCTCGTTAGCCCCTGATTTTGCCTGCCACCCCTTTCAGCCTTGAAGCTTATACAGGCTTATACAGCAAACCCAAAAGTGCTATCTCCATAAAAGTATTACCTGGGGAAGACTGCAAACTGGCCTCCTGTTCTAGCTATGCTACTGAAGTTTGTAATTATTGATGCGTGTAAACATAACACTTGAAAAAGCTCCACCTAAAGAATGCAAAACTAAATCACCTATCAATTTAACACTCTTTGTATTGTTTTCCTTCCTCTCATCTAGAAAACACTGAGAGGTGAGGAAATTCCAAGTTTGGAAAGTAAACTGCTTTAGCAATTGTATTTACAATAAAATCTCTTGGCTCATCCAACTATCCAGTAATTAGAAGATGATACAAGTAATAGGTGTGATCGGGCTGTGCTATCTAAACTTTTCCTCAACTGGGGAGAAAGCCCTCTGCCTATCTATTTCAATGATTTCATTTCAATATCTATTTTATTATCAAACTAAGCACCAAGCTGGCAGAATCGTTAGCATGCCAGAGGAAATGCTTAGCAGTATTTCATTTGCCCTTACATTTTGAGTTAAAATCCCGTCGAGGTTGACTTTGCCTTTCATCCTTTCAAGGTTGATAAAATAAGTATCATTTGAACGTTGGGGTTGATGCAATTGACTTAACTACTTCTGGATAAGAATACAAAAACTGCACCACTCTGCCAAGCTATATCAAGCCAGTGTGACAGTGTAGGCTCATCAAACAAGTATGATCTCAAGCCCAAATTCACAGCCTTAACATCAGACTGTGGTTGGAGACCATGTTGAAGAGATCATGCTGAGGCCATCATCCTGCAGTGGACTGGAGATAGGCAATCTAATCCACTCTAACTACATATATTTTACTCTCCATTTTTATTTTGCCCTCTCTCTATTTGTTTTCTCTCCTTTTTCCTTTCTATAGAAGAGCATAGGCTTGAAATGTGAAAGACTGTTCCATTGTCCCTGAATGTTAAATTAATACATTATGTTTATTGTTCCCTCATCTGTTTCTTTCTTTTTTGTTTTTCGAACTATTTTAAATTGTAAATATTTAATAGTCTAGCAACCATTCCCACATCATCATTTAACTTGGTGTATTCATTTTCTATCAATATAAATGTAAAAATATCTTTTGTTTTGTTTGCACAAAATTCTTCTGCCTTTTCATAATTATCATCCCACCACTGAATGGTTATTTGTTTAAGAAAAAAAAAGGAACTAATTCTGTGAGTATTCTTTTCTGTGTAATACTGTTGATCCCTAAAATGGAAAAATCATTTTAAAGCTTAAAGAATGGAAATGGATTATTTTCATCGTAGTCGTTGAAGTACCTCAAAAGAAGTAAAAGAAAGTTGAGATAATTGTGCATTTCCTATGGAAATAATGGAAGCAACTAAAATATTTCAGACTCAGAACTGAAACCAATAAACCCATCCCTGCATTACAAGAGTTTTATCAGTTTTCTCATAATCTCAGATTAAATCGCTTGCTAAACAAACGCAGCTCCAGAATGTTGGTAAATTCTATTATCTGATGCCTGAAAAACGGAAAGGAAGAAAAATAAAAAAAAGAAAGCAAAGATTAATAGTCTGCTAAAGTTTCCCCATTAAACATTGTATCTCACACAAAACATGCAAAAAGATTGGAAACAATCATTACAAAATTTGATCTGACAAGAATATGAAAAAAAACAAATCTTACAGACTGAAGTGTATTTTAATGACAACCATTAAAATCTAGTTGTATTTTGTTTAGTTGTTCTAAAATTTGATAGTATATACTTTCCTGATGAGGTCAAACAAGACCAAAATTGTTTGGAGTTTTCACTACTGATGTGGCTGTGTTATAAGAAGTTCCCTTCTGAATCATATGGTTCTAGGTTCAGTCCTACAGCATGGCACTCTGGGCAAGTGTTTTCTACTATAGCCTCGGGCTGACCAAAGCCTTGTGTGTAGATTTGGTTGATGGAAACTTAAAGAAGCCTGTTGTATATGTGTATGTGTGTCTGTGTCTGTGTCTGTGTGTATTTTGGGGTTGGTATTTGTCCTCCACCACCACTTGACAAGTGTTAGTGTGTCTACGTCTCATAACTTGGCATTCCATGCTATTAATCATAATACTAATTGAATTAATGAATAATCTCTTTTATCTTTTACTTGTGTCAATCATCAGACTGTCCATCCTGGGGCACCAACTTGAAGAATTTTAGTTGAGCAAATCATCCCCAATAGCAGGCAGTAAATGAGAGTAAGTCAAACCTCCCATCATGGAGGCCCATGGCTTAGTGCTTAGGGTGTTGGACTCGTGATCATAAGATTGTTGTTTTGATTCCTAGATCAGGCAACATGTGGTGTTCTTAAGCAAAACACTTCATTTCATGTTGCACTAGTCCACTCAGCTGGCAAAAATGAGTAATCCTGTGATGGACTGGTGTCCCATACAGGTGGGGAATATATACGCCATGGAAACCAGGAAACCAGCCCTTATGAGTCAGCATGACTCAAGAAGATAAATTTTTTTTAATACCTCCCAAAGTACTAGCTGCCACTCAGCCTTTCATACAAGAAATAAGGACGTTGGCAACATGACATTGGATAACCAACAAGGTGGGTGAGATCTAGATCAATGACTTGAAGGTTATTATGGATTAGTAGGCTATTATGGACTATCAGAAGAGAGCTGGGCATCAACTAGCAAGTGAGCTGCTACTGCAGGGAAGCCTAATTGTCGACCCCACTCATGGCACTCTTTTACACCACTTGGTACTGGACGTGGAGGTCCATGGTGAATTACCTTTAAAAACAAATTTGTTGTAACTTAAACCATCAACATCACCATTCAACAGCCAGTTTCCATGCTTAGCATAGGTTAGACGGTTTGACAGGAACTGGTAAGCCAGAGGGCTGCACCAGGTTCCAGTCTGATTTGAAATGGTTTCTACAGCTGGATGCCCTTCATAATGCTAATCACTCCAAGTATGTAATGAGTACCTTTCATAGGTCAGCGGCATGGGCGCCATTTACATGACATTTGGTTTGATGTGTCTTCTCAAGCCAAAGGTCTCAGTCATTTGCCATTGTCTCCATGAGGCCCAACATTCAAAGATCATGCTACCAGCAACAGCATAAATTTGAAAATGGAACAATGACAACAGAAAGAAAAGAAATGAATATTTGAGAGAGGCAATTGGGGGTGAAATGAAAGTGCATAAGTGGTCACTATGCTAGGACATACAGGTCTGCTCTGGTGACTGGGGAATGGAAATAGATATATATATGCGTGTGTATGTGCATATATATAAACATATACACACACACACACACACACACACACACACACACGCACACACACACACACACACACACACACACACACACACACACACACACACACACACACACACACACACACACACACACACATATATATAAGGCGAGCTGGCAGAATCGTTAGAACACCTGGTGAAATGCTTAGCGGTATTTCGTCTGCCACTACATTCTGAGTTCAAATTCCGCCGGGATCGACTTTGCCTTTCATCCTTTTGGGGTCGATTAAATAAGTACCAGTTACACACTAGGGTCGATGTAATCGACTTAATCCCTTTGTCTGTCCTTGTTTGTCCATTCTATGTTTAGCCCCTCATGGGCAATAAAGAATTATATATATATATATATATATATATGCATTCGCCATTTTGGACCGCTGAACTCTACATGTTTTTTGTTTTTCATTTCTTCTCTATTTATTTCTTATTGTTCCTTTCTGTTGAAGAGCATAGCCTCGAAATGTAAAAGACCTTTGTAGTTTTCTCAAATGTCAAACTAATACACTTGCTTGCTGTTCCTACACCTATCTTCATCTTTTGTTTTTCTATAAATTTGAACTATATATATATATATGTATATATGTGTGTGTGTATATATATATATATACATGTATATATACACTCACACATACACATAAGGATTGGTGGGGTGATACAATTTTGTTCAAAAGTGCGGGAAAAGAACTCAGAGCATCAATCAGATTGCTTTATATATTTTATAAGAAACTCTAGCTGCCTGATACATAACTCTGAGTTCCACCTTGCCAACTGGTTGGACAGTTTTGAAGAATCGGAAACTTGAAACATGAGTTATGACCAAAGACACTTCACACCCTAATGAAATGCATACACACTCTCGTGTGTGTGTGTGTGTGTGTGTGTGTGTGTGTGCATATGTGTATGAGCATGTGTGTGTGTGTGAATGCATGTAACCTTGTGTATGTCAACTTTGTGCATTTCATACTGTTGCAATATACGTTCATTTCCCTAATCATAATCATTACCGGTGAAATATATCTCAATCAATGACAGGCAGCAGAAGAATTCATAAGGGGAACTTGGGAAGTTAATTAGTCAGCTGTTAATTAAAAGTGAAATTTCTTAGTAAGAGACTTTTGTCACTAATTTCTTGACTCTAACCTATTTAATAAGAAGATCAACAGAAACTGAATGCTACATCTTAAGCAGCTGTATATGCAGGTGACTGAATGCTTTACCATATTTTCATATGTGTCCACACCAGCATCACTTCTCATGTGTATTTATGCTACAATATTTTGCATGTATGTATGTACATATTTGAATGTGAGACTATCATCTTGTATGTATCTGTGCATGTGTTTATGTATTCATATACAGAGATATGTATATATACAGATATATATATATATATGTGTGTGTGTGTGTGTGTGTGTGTGTGTGTGTGTATGCACACATATAGGTACATATGCATATAAATGTATGTGTACGTATAAATCTATATCTATATTTTACACACACACATATATATACATGTGTGTGTATATATATATATATATGTGTGTGTGTATGCATATATGTATGTGTGTGTGTGTGAGTGGATGTATATGTGTGTATATACATTATATGTACATACACATATGCACAAGAACATACATAAGCACATACAAGCATATACAAGCGCATACGAACACTCAAACACACACACACACACACACATACAGACACACTCACACACACTCACATTCTCACACTTGAAGACAATAAACAGACACACAAATCACTATAGAGAACTTGACTTAACCACAAATTTTGCCAGTGAACTATCAGAAAGATGATGACCTACTAAGAATTAACTTACTAATTATACAGCAGTATGATTAATATATATGTTCGTTAATGCATCGTCGGGAGCAGTTGCACACTTATCATGCAGCTTTTGATTGATTGGCTATTGACTGGTGATGTTTCGATTGCAAAGTTAATAAACTAATTTGTGACAATGCAAGTAATAGCCAGTGATCTATCTGAGTACATTGTGATGGCCGTTATGGCCTTTCTGTAATAATTAATAACACACTAACTATTGTGTGTCATAACCTTTTGATGGAGTGATACATTGGAATAACAGTGCAGGATTGATATGAAGTCAAAGGTTTGTGAGAAATACGGAGCTAATTGATAGACGTCCTGGCCAGATAGCTACCAACAAAAACAAACAATTGCCCGATAAATGGGTGTGTCAAGCTGAAGTTTACCTTTCCTGTCATCAAAATACACACACACACATACACAAATATACATACACATAGACATACATATAAAAAGGCAGGGAGAGACAGACAAACAGACATCAATATAGATGTATTTGTTTCTGGAAGCATTATTATATTCAGTATACCCTCATATATGTAAATATATATATATATA
>NC_068990.1:57050872-57064753 GCF_001194135.2 Octopus bimaculoides | reverse complement strand
TATATATATATATATATATATATATATATATATATATATATATGTACACAGGTGTGTGTGAATATTTGTATCCGTAGTAATATATATGGAGAGAGTGTGAGGGAGAATGGAAAATAAATTGAACAAAACGTGATAGAGTCACAATCAAACTTATTAGTTTAATACTTTAAAAATGTGGGAAAAGTTAGTAATGACATTCAAACACTCTCTTTCTTATGAATATAAGAGTGAGGTGGGGAAAGATGAAGCAAAACAAAAGAAAAACAAAAATGGAAGGACAAAATTTGTGAAGATATATATGTTAATGCATGTCATCATCATCATCATAATCATTATCATCATCATCATCGTTATAATAATAACAATAATAATAATAATAATCATATTCGTAGTCGTCGTCGTCGTCGTCATCATCTTCACCAGCATCATCATTGTTTTAATGTCCATTTTTCCATGCTCACATGGGTCAGCCAGAATTTCTTGAGGTAGGTTTTCTATGGACAGATGACCTTACCTGTTGCCAACTCTCACCAAGTGAGGTAAAATTTCCCATGTCCAAAATAGAAAAAGCTCACTTGATTTGGGCATGTCAGTGCTTCTGACCCTGTATTGAAGCATCCATTGATTCTATTCTTTTATTCTTTTACTTGTTTCAGTCATTTGACTGTGGCCATGCTGGAGCACCACCTTTAGTCGAATCAAATCGACCCCAGGACTTATTCTTTGTAAGCCTAGTACTTATTCTATCGGTCTCTTTTTGCCGAACCACTAAGTTACGGGGACCTAAACACACCGGCATCGGTTGTCAAGCAATGTTGGGGGGACAAACACACATACATATATATATACATATATACGACGGGCTTCTTTCAGTTTCCGTCTACCAAATCCACTCACAAGACTTTGGTTCGCCTGAGGCTATAGTAGAAGACACTTGCCCAAGGTGCTACGCAGTGGGACTGAACCCGGAACCATGTGGTTGGTAAGCAAGCTACTTACCACACAGCCACTCCTGCGCCTATAAAAATTCTAGGTATCACCGATGCTAATATTGTATTCATTAAATAGACAAGACAAAAGGATTCTCAAGTTTATTTGTACAAATTTGTTTTTAAATACAGCTTCTCATTGATACCTGGTTTGTCTTTTACTAATTTCATTCAAATTACCTCAAAAAGTAACATACCCTTTGTGTGTGTAAGTTGTGTGTGTGTGTGTGTGTGTGCATGTGCATGCATGTGTCAGTGTGCACAGCTTGCATGAAATATTGTCTGATATACATAATCTTTTTTTAACCGAAACAATGCAAGCTCTAAGAAATAATACAAGAGTCACTAGTTTGTACCTTATTTTTGTATTTCAATATTTGAAAGTTAGAAACCCTTCTTCAGGAAATCTTTGCAGAAATGTTATTGCGAGCTGACTTTGCTGTTCTGTATATACTTTTTATAATAACTTCCATACTGCAGCCATCTCCAAATGCAGGAGTTGATGTTACATCAAATGTTGAAGTAGCTTTGTAGATATTTTTGCCTTTGCTGTCACAACATCAGAGCCTCCTGGGGGCCACCCACTAAAGATATCCTTGCACAACAGGGCATAATTAGACTCACCACTACATGTATTTTATATTTTACTTGTTTCAGTCATTTGACTGCAGCCATGCTGAGGCCGAACCTTGAAGAATTTTAGTCGAATGACTTGACTCCAATTCTTTGTCTGGTACTTATTCATTTAGTCTCTTTAACCAAACCACAAAGTTATGAGGACATAAACCCACCAACACCAGTTGTCATGTGATGTGGGAGTACAAACACACATACGAAGATACACATACATACATACATACATACATACATATATATATATATATATATATATATATATATATAGGCGTAGGAGTGGCTGTGTAGTAAGTAGCTTGCTTACGAACCACATGGTTCCGGATTCAGTCCCACTGCGTGGCACCTTGGGCAAGTGTCTTCAACTATAGCCTCAGGCCGACCAAAGCCTTGTGAGTGGATTTGGTAGATGGAAACTGAAAGAAGCCCGTCGCATATATGTATATATATGTATGTGTGTGTATATGTTTGTGTGTCTGTTTTTGTCACACCAACATTGCTTGACAACCGATGATGGTGTGTTTAAGTCCCCGTAACCTAGTGGTTCGGCAAAAGATACCGATAGAATGTGTACTAGGTATACAAAGAAAACGTCCTGGGGTCGATTTGCTCGACTAAAGGCGGTGCTCCAGTATGGCCACAGTCAAATGACTGAAACAAGTAAAAGAGTAAAAAATATATAGTTATCGGTCATAATATATATATATTGAGATGTCTAGCGCCTTGCTCCACAGCCCAAGTGTTAAAGCTAGTAATGTTGCAGAGTATTGACCTACGAGAGTCTTATGCTAGTGCCACGTAAAAAGTACTTGTGCTGGTGCTGTGTAAAAGCACTCATGTGGTGCCCCATAAAGCACCCATTACACATTGTAAAGTGGTTGGCTCTAGAAAGGGCATTCAGTTATAGAAACTGTGCCAAATCAGACTAGGGCCTGGTACAGCTCTCCAGTTTGCCAGCTCTGGTCAAACCGTCCAACCCAGGCCAGCATGGACAATGGACATTAAATGACGACAATGATGATGATGATGGGCTTCTTTCAGTTTCTGGCTACCAGATCCTCTTATAAGGTTATGGCCAGTCCAAGGCTATAGTAGAAGATGCTTGCCCAAGTTGCCACACAGTGTGACTGAACCCAGAACCATGTGGTTAGGAAGCAAAGACCTTACCACATAACCATGCTTGTGTCGCAATATGTGCATCTTTGTAGGCTAAACTATCATTTAAAATCACTCTAAAGTATATGGCTAAAATTGTTTTGTTTCAGTTGAAAGAAGATTTCTCTATAAATGAGAGACAAAAGTACAAGTATATTGTTTACAAATCTTTTGATCTTTCCTAATATGGCAATTTTCCAAACTGAATATATGACTGTAATTGGATTAATAGTTACCTTGTCTGTGTAAACAACAACCACAGAATGATATTTGACTTTATATTAGCTCTCCAATTGAATACAATTGATCATATTGACGACTCAATTCTTGTTGGTGGTTTTGATATTAATAATGAGGAGCTGATATTAATAACACTTTTAGCCTTTTAGTATTTAAACTGGCCATACCAGGCCAAAATATTATTCTTGTTTGAAGTTCAAACTGGTCAGATCTAGCCTCACACACCTACCCTACAATGTCATTCTAAAAATAAACAATCACTTTGTCACAATCCCAAAACAAGAAGATAAATGTGTGATTAATTAAAAACAATGTGAAAAAATTAGTAATGCATTTGACAGAGTAATCTGAATGTTAAGGGCTAAACAATTGTACTTCTATGAGATACACAGGTTTGTTCTAATATCTAGATGGAAACGAAAGGGCAGAAAATGACATGCAAAAACCTTTTAAATGTGCTAAAATTTTTCCAGCTGGTTGACAAATTGCAGTTAGATTTCCTGCTACTGCATTATAGATTTTAACAGATAGAAGTGAGAAATCCAAATACTATTTCAATGGGATTAGCAATTAGGATAACACATAGGAAGTTAGTTTATAGCTTCAGATAATTATTCTGATCCTAAAATTCTGTTCAGAATTAGAAAACCTAGAAAACAACTAATAGCAGGATCAATACCATTGCATGTTAAATAGATCAAAGGGGGTTCTCTGTAATTAGCTGAACACTTAGATTAATAGGGAATTGTCAGATGAAGTTTGAAAAATTGGTGTTGGTGAGTATTAAGGGTGAAAATTAAGGAATTCACAGTTTTCAGACTAAATTAGACCAAAGGAAAAGTGAAAAGAAAGGGCCCGTGAAGGAAGCTAAGAGAACATTTTAAATTAGGGATAAATGTAAGATAAATGAACATAGAGTTACTGAAGCAGATCTTCGGTGGATAAAATGGATTAAATGGATTAAATTTGTGTAGAATGAAATCAGTGGAGTCAATAACTGCCAACGGACAATGAATATAATGCTGAAAATTTCTTGGTGTGTCTTATACTAAAAAATAGTCATAATACATCAAAAACACTGCTTCTCATCTATTCACTAAAGTTAAGCAACACTTAACCCTCTAGCATTCAGATTACTCTATCAAATGCTATGCTTGTTTATTCACATTGTTTTGAATTAATAATAGATTATTTTATAGCTTTGAGATTTCAATGATGTGCTTATTTACTTTTAGAATGACATTATAGAGTAGGTGTGAGGGGCCAGATCTACCAGTGTGAACATAAAACAGGGAGAAAATTGTAGACCAGATATGGCTGGTTTAAATGCTAAAGGGTTAACCTAGTTAATAGTTAAAAGAGTGACTGCTTAGGAAACTTGGGTGTTGTAAGCATTTTTCGTCATAAGCACAAGTATGACTATTTGGTTAAGAAGTTTGCTTCACCACCATATGGGCTTCAGGTTCAGTCCCACTGCATGACAGCTTATACAAGGTGATGTACAAAACAATGTCTGTTATAGTCTCAGGTCAACCACCACCTTGTCAGTGAAATTTGGTAGACAATGTGTATGTTTGTGTGTGAGTGAGTGTGTGTGTACATTTGTTTATTTATGCCCATAACATAGCAGTTTGCTAAACAGAAATGATAAAATAAGCATCACAGTGAAAATGAGTGTTGGGGTTGATAGGATTGACTAAAACCAGTGAAAGAATGAAGCAATATGAGAACAAACTGTTTTAATTTCCAATTTTTTTCTCATTTCCTAATCTTTGATTTTGAATTTTTAATATTTGATAAGATGGACATACATATCAAAACCAGAATTATTTAATAAAGATCACTTAATGTAACAACTAGAAAAATACTCATTCTGTCCAATTGAAGGAAAAGAAGTAAAAGAATCATTAAACATACTTCTGTGCTGTTTCCGCTTTTACTTTAACCTATATGTATAGGAAAGGAGGTAATGAGTTCAATTCCTGGACCAGGCTGTGTATTGTGTTCTTGAGCAAGACACTTTATTTCCTGTTGCTCCAGTTCACTCAGCTGTAGAAATTAGTTGCAGTGTCATTGGTGCCAAGTTGTCTCAGTTTTTGCCTTTCCCTTGGATTACATCGGTAGCATGCAGAGGGGAGGCTGGTATGTATGGGCAACTGCTGGTCTTCCATAAACAACCTTACCCAGATTTATGCCTTGGAGGGAAACTTTCTAGGTGTATATGCATATTGGTGGGGTGGCAAAAGAGACATAGTGAGTGGATTCAATAGATTATATATATATATATATATATATATATATATATTACATATGACTGTGTTTGTATGTGTTTGTTTGTGTGTGTCTGTGTGTGTGTGTGTTATTATCTCCTTGCCTTGACATTGGGGTTATCTGGCAGATCTCATTATAGAGTGTCCTAGCTACAATGTCATGTCTCATTAAAAGATAATACTGTGATGACATTTTCAGACAACTGCTTATGATGTGGGTGATATCTTCAGTGTTAACTCCACAAAGTCTGCATCAGTTGCCACATTTTACTGCTCTTCTTGCATCTCTATCCCTTTTGTACATCAGGTATTTGGTTGGTATTTCCTGTTCCTGGATTTCAAATGCTTACCCTTCAAAGTGGGAGGTAGTAATCCAGCAATTGGTCCATGATAGATTGTTTTGATCATCAATGTTACTATCATCTCAAAGCTTTCTAACATATCCATGCATAGTCTTCTGCTCATATATGCTCATCCTTTCATCTGCATTGCAGTATAGTCATGCAACTTCTTTGAGTATGTATACGAATATATGTATGTATGCATGTATGTATGTATGTATGTATGCATGCATGTATGTATGTACATATGTTACATATGTATGTCTGCCTGTATGTATGTATATGTACGTTTATATGAATGTATGTAATGTATGTATGCTATGTATGTATATATGTACATAGAACTTGAATTTTTTGACATCTTGTCAAGTTATATGTTGATGGACATCTGGCAATTTCCTCTCAGGGTAAATGGTATTTTTTGTTCCTTTAATGGTCTAGTCATGAAAGTAATCTATCTTTATCCATGATCTGCCTTTTGCAGGCTCTCCATGGCTAGTAACAATGATCTAGTTGATGTTCATCTTGAACATCTGCTAGTTGTCAATTACAGAAGGAAAGCATATGAAGATGGGTGAGGTAGGGAGTGTAGAGATATGACAATCTAGGATGGAAGGGGTTAAGGCAAGACATGGGAGGTGAGGAGATACAGTGTGGGTGACAGGAAGAGTAGAGATGTGTGTTTGTTGGGTGAGATTAGGTGAAGGTGACACACAACAAGCTAACTTCAAGAAATAGAGGCTTTTTGAAGAACAAAGTGAAGAAATAGGACATATGTGGACTAGGTTTTTGAAGTGCATTGGTGAATGGTGACTCCATACCAATCAGTTGGTTAGTTTTCCTTTGAATAAAATTATGAGGTGGGTAGTACATCACGAGGAGATCAATGCTTTATTGATAGGGAGAATCCATTGCAAGATTTAGGAATAATTCTCTAACTTGCATGCCCTAATACTGAAAAGCATGTCACAGAAATGATGCAAAAATTTCCTTTAGTTAGACAGCTGAAGGAGAAATACTGAAAGTCAGCAAGCCAGGTAATTGACAGAAAATATTTGGCCAATAAGACCTTTGATCACACATCTGATCAATCAAGACTGATTTGGAGCTGTACAACAACAGCAACAATAACAGCAGCAGCAACAACATCAAACCTCATTTTTCCCCTCGTTTATTTTTATGAATGAAATAAGTGTACAACACAATGAAATACACCATACTTGATGATAGAACTGATTAATTACGTATGGAGTGAATGATATTCTGAAAAGTAATTTGGGAAAAGAAAGAGTGAAGAAATCTGATAATGAATTCCTTCCCCCATCAGGTGCAAAAGTAAATGAGTAGGCTGGTGTTTTATTGACAGCACGAGAAATAAGTTTATAAACAGTTATTATGTAAGATGATTACAACAAAGAATGATTACCCTGAACTGCATGGAAAGGCAGCCTCCCTACAGCAACAGAGAAGTAGTCATATTCAGTGTGACAGAAGTGAGTAGACAAGAGTTAGTATTCATTTTTGATAGTGCAATGAATCGGTTCAGAATATATGCATTCTCTTTTCAGATTGATCGTCAGAGAATTAACACTTCAAGTGCACTAAATATACAGATGCATTTGACAGTGTAGACCTACAGGCTATACACTTTTGTGATGAGTTGAATAGTCATTGCTATTCCACTAATGTTTGTTAAAATTTGAACCAGAGTTAGTGTAGTGTCAAAAGTTTGAGGCACAAGATTTAGGATTCAGTGCTCTTCATAGAGAGAAAAGTTTTTCAAAGTAACAGGAGGCTGGGTGATGTATGTGTGTAATGTTTGATCTTATATGGTAATGAAAAGTAATCCAGGAAATTATAACATTTGCACACAGCAGACAAAAAAGAAAAATCAAACAGCAAAGAACTGAAAATGGCATGCTGGATGTTAAATGTAGCTAAGACAGAATTAGCAGAAATGCTATAGAAAGAAAATGTTCTAGCCTATGACAACAATAGCAATTATTTTAATGGGAAAGTAAGAATAAATGCCATAAGTTTGGTAGAAAATATTACAAACATTCATTCCATGTTAATGTAAATCATGCATTATTAGAATTCAAATGAGTGAGTTGGCTTAAAATGAAGAGAAGAACTTTACTTTATTGATGTTCTCACTTGAGCTGTTATTGCAATTTATTCCTGTAGAGCTGCCAAAATATGTACTGCTGGTATAATTTATTTGATTCCATCACCTATAATTTTTTCCTGTGTAAAATTTATTGAAAAGAAATAATATTTAACAATTTAAACATGCAATAGATTATAGAGGTACCTCCTAATAAGATGACCCAACAACTCAATTTCTATTTGTAGCCAGTTCTTGTAACCTACATCATGGATATCAAATGAGCCTTTATGTCGTTATCTGACCTGCTAAAAATATCCACCAAATCTCCTTCAAATCACACTTTAGTGTTTTAGAAAAGACTGGATGTTCGCAGTTAGAATGCCTTTGATTATATACACATATGCACACACACACACTCACACACACTTACACACACACATATAGATTAACTCAGAATATGTAGGTTTTGTAATGCAAACAGGAAAACAGAACTCAAAGCATGAGTATATATAATTCTTTTTGGGGATCTGGTTGTCATGGCACATGAATGCTATAAATAATAGAGGGTCAATATTTGGTTGAAAATTCCTTCTGGATAGGACAGGTCTAAGGTAAGCCTTCAATATTTTCTATCTAAAAGAGGTTTTCTACCCAATATTTACATGCTCTTATTTATAGCATTTATGTGCTTTGAAACCAATTCCCCTAAAGAGAATTATTTCATTTTTTTGTTGTGTCAGAGGAGAGTCATACTGTCTTAATGCCTTATTATCTAACACACTCACTGGTTCAATTTCCCCTCATTTATTATTTATATTGTTTTTGTCTTCCCAAATTTTCGTTGTTTTTCCAACCTTGTCAATAGATAAGGTTGCAAAATCAACAAAAATTTTCAAAGAAAAAGATACAAAAATAATAATAAATGGGTGGAAACTGAACCTGTCAGTGTGTTAGATAATAAGGCATTAAGACAATTTGCTTCAATTAAGAAATCCTACAAACCAGATACAAAAACGATATTTCACATTTTCTTAAAAGTTCATAGATTCTTATGAATATGTAGATGGGTATGTGGTAAGAAGCTTGCTGGTAATATATAATAATTTCTTCACTGTATTGAATATTTTTTTTTTTTTTGTATCTGAAATTTTGGATCTTCTATAAGTATGAAGTTGTATACTTTAATTTGCCATTTATATATATGAAGACCATGAAGAAAGTTTGCAAAACAGAGTACATTTTAAGGAGATACCTCTTGGAATCACCTGAGGAGACACATCTATACTGAGGGATACACCTAAACCTGTTATACAATATCCAACCCGTGAAGTATCCGTGCTAGATGGTTCAAAACGATTGTGGTGATCAATAAACATTCTCATATCATCCATCTTTTGTCTCTCTTATTAATCAAATACCTAACAAGATTGAGCCAGAGAACAAGCTTTACCAGCAAACTGCCAGGTGTATACTATTGTCTATTAACAGATAATACACACACACATATATATGTAAATGTATGCAACACTTCCTATTTCTTTTGTTTCCACTTTCGTTTCCACTCCCTTCCTAGCTCTTTCTGTCTTTTTCCTCCCCTCTTTCATTTATTTCCTCTCTCTTCCTTTCTCTATTCTCTGTATCTTCTCTTCTCTCCCTTTCGTTTTCCTCACTCATCCTTTCTTTTCCCCTTCCCTTCACCATTCTCTGTCCCTCTCTCTCTCCCTCACCCTTCCACCTTTGCTCACTCATTGCTCGCACGTGACCATCGGCCATCTTTCTTTTACTAACTTGAATTTCCTTCTTTCTCTCTGATCAGCCGGTTATTAGAGAAAATGTATTTTTGGATAGTAACAACCAAAGCTCATATATGTACTTTTAGCATTTAATCCAGCCATATATGTCCCAAATATTCAACCTGTTTTATGTTAAAACTGACCAGCTCCAAATTCTGAAACCTACTCTACAATGTCATTTTAAAAATATACATGCACAACATTGAAATTTTGAAGCTACAATATGCTACATGATTAATTCAAAGCAGTGCGAATAAATAAGCAATACAGTGACAAAGACATCTGAATGCTAAAAGGTTATGAAACACTTTTAAAAAGTTAGGAAATATTTAAGAGTAAAAATTTTTAACATGCAGTGACACTAGACATAATAACTATTGATTTAACACAGAAAAGAGCAACAGGTGCATTGGTAGTACACTAACTCTGTATATGTCCCTTATGAGGTGACTACTTTACAAAATACATTTTCAAATGAAGTAGAATAATGTATATTGGATAAAGTGCAAAATGTGAATTTAATACACGCACAAAAATATTATTAATGACTCTAGACTAGTGTTCCGCCACCCCTTTTTTTTTTAACCTATAGATCTCTTTGATACCTATTTTACTTGGGTGGACCCTCCTAGTCATTCAGTGCTTAAAAAATCTCATTATATTTTTATCATTAAATATTATTAAGAATTGTATAAAAAAATCGTCAAAATATTTGGTGTTTTGTAGAAGTATAAACAATTCATTCCTGATAAATTTTAACATTAAAATCTGATATGTATCCCTAAGTGTCGTATAGTTGGGGGCCACTGCTCTAGACTTACTGATCTGTAAAATTTTTCATTTTAATCCCATTTTAGAAAATGTTATATTGTTATTATTGGCAACACCAGCAACAGCATTTTGTGTCTGCCATTCCATGCTGGTATGGGTTGGATGGTTTTTCTGAGACAATGCATCATAGCTTGATGTCCTTCCTTCATCAACCCTTTTAGTCATTTCTAACAACAAATAAGGATGCAATGTACCTTTTCTAAAATCAGGATACACACACACAGTATTTTAAATGATGTCATAAAACTTAGAAATATAAAAATAAAATGTAATTTATCTGATTAGGTTCAAGTATTTGCTCATACTTTTTATATTTGTATAGAAATTCCAATTGCTTTGAGAATTCATTTAAATTTGCACAATAATAAGGGGTTGTGAAAGTTGCATTTATTCGCACCTGTCATAAACTATAGACTGTGTATAACAAACACTTTATTCTACAGTTGATTTACATTAAAACTATTGTTATGCATTCAACTTTCAAAGGAATTCACGGTAATTTGAAGAGCCTTAAAACAAATTTATTCATGGAGATGTCCATTTGATACTGGAGGGATACTACTCTCGAATTATATCATGTCTTGTAAATCAACATGGTGATTTGTTTCATTAACAGTGTAATGAATACAAGAAAAGAAAGAGGCTCTCTGTGATATGAAAGTGTGAATGAATGAGATGAGAGTTGTCATCTAGGAAAATTACTGTGATTCAATTAGCATTGCATAGAAGACAGCTACAAAGTCCAGCAATATCAGTGGTACATTTTAAGAATAATAGAATATATAGATTTTAAAAGAACTCAGAATTATTTTCTTTTAAATAGCATTAATTTCTTTTGATTTGGCAGAAGACAAATGTTTACAAAAGAAGGAGTTATGTAATCAAATCAATTCTGTTATATTGCTAGCAGTCATTATTCTAGCTTCTGACTTAGAAAATGGGAAAAGATTTGATCCTGATAGAATTTGAACTTGAAACTCAGAGAAACAAAACCACCAATTTTAAAAATTGACATAGGTTTCAATTATGTTAGAGAGTAGAGTAAAAAAAGATTGATTCCATTTCCTGTCTGGTTCTAATTTTATTGACTCCAGAAGGTGGAGGAAGATATTAAAAGAAAAGACCTATCAGGAAATGATATCATACATGCCAGTTGATGCTCTACCAATTCTGTCACTTAATTGCTTGCTTGTACTAATATTGCAAACACCTTAAAGCGATGAGCTGGTAGAATTTTTAGCATGTTGAGAAAAATGCTTAGCAGCATTTCGTCCATTTTTACTTTCTGTGTTCAAATATCACTACGGTCAACTTCACCTTTAATCCTTTCAGGGTCGATAAAATAAGTACCAGTTGAACACTGGGGTTGATGTAATCAACTTACAACCTCCCTTGAAATTGCTGGCTATATGCCAAAATTTGAAATCGATATTGTAAACACCTGGATAGCAATATTTGTCACAGTCTCTGGTGTTGTTTCTTTATATTTTGAATTCTAATCTTCCCTTGATCAACTTAACCGGCTACTGTTCTGGAATTGGTAAATGTAGTACTGAGATCAATTCACTCAGCTATAACCATCCCTTTAAAATATTTGGCCATCTTCCTAGTCAAAAGAAATCAATATTATTATAAACCTTCAAACAGTGGAATAATTGTTAAACCGTTAGAAAGAAGAAAAGTTTAATGTTGTGGGCCAAACCCTTCGTTTGAAAGAGTTGAGTTGCTTTCTGCATGGACTTTTCATATTAGTATTTGCCAATGTCAACCATTACTTGTTTCCTTGGATTTTGCAGTTTCAATATTATTTGATCTTCCTAAATATTTCTAAGATAGCTTTCTTACACAATCAAGTAAAAGAAAGTAACTTCTCAAAGTCTTACAACAACCAGCAAAGGAAACCTAAGACATACCATTGTATTTATTTAAATTTATTTTTGTGAGTGCATAAAACATTAATACCATTAAAAAAAGTATATTTCTGTGATTAACCAAGAATCTATTTTTATTATAAAGAAATATATTGATTTCTAACATAAGCACAAGGCCACACATATAATGAAAAATATTATAGGGATTTCTTGCATAACTTGTGCAAGTGAATAAGGGGGACAGTAGTTTTGGTAGTAGTGCTTATGGGTAGATGAGTCATAAATTTACAGCTTGGAACTACCGGGCAGTTCTATTATATTAGTCAGTGAGTCAGAAACCAGCATGGAATAGTTGAATAACACTATTACAAGCAATATAGTTTCACAAATGTGACTGTCTGCAAGAGAATCACCTACTATTTTCACAGTCACTGACCACTGCTGTGGTATATATTATAAAGGCATGAGTGAGGCAAAGGTATTTTCTGCTAACAGCATAAAACATACTGATATTTGGTATTTCAAACAATTGACTTAAACATCCAAATTGAATATCAACATTTTTTCTTAAGAAAAAAAAAAAAGAAACAGAAGAAAAAATTAATGGATTAATTCTAAGAAAGTTTGAAATTACTGAAGATATTTTTTCCTCTTTCTCTTCTTAATTATTTAATATGATGAAATTTGAAATAACAAATCAAATAAATGATGAAATAAAATAAAATAAAAAATACAAGTTAGTCAATACTTACTTCTGACAGAAATAAACTTGTACTGTTTAACTAAGGGGCAAAATTATCAATGCCAATTTGTCTGAACACAAGAGAGTAAGGACGCAAAAATTTGGTAAATGTCCATTGAATAACAGATAGTGATTATGTTACATAAGACACTATCTCAATACATTTATTGAACATCTGCTTCGACTAATCAAATACTTTCTAAATTTTCTCACTGTTGGACTTGACATCAAGGGCATTAATTCTGGACACCTAACTAACCTTCTCTATATCATTCATTATATTTAAGATTACAAACTGTCCAAGTTTATGCCGAGTACCTTAATAATGTTACTACTACTATTTTGTTTCTCAGTTAATTTACATTTATATTGTGTGATTCAACAAATTACTTAATAACACATCCATCCAGACCTATAGGTATTTATTTATTTCCTTAACCATACATGTGTCTGTAGAAATTCTTATTCAGCCATTCATCAAAGTAGGTATCTATCTTCTCATAAATTTATTCATGTACTAATTGGTTTACCTTCCTATTTACCTACAGATACATTCATCCATATTTGTGTCTATTCTTCCCTAACATGTTACAATGCATCTGTCCATGCCACATTCTATATAAGAAACTTTCTATCTAGCTTTGTCTGCCCACTCCTACCACCACAAATTTCTTTCTTTCTCTCTGGCCAAATAATTAATCAATGAAGTGTTGTGTTTATCTATATGTTGTATGTACTGTATCTAAATGTGGTGTTAGTGCACATATGTATGTGCATATACATATGTATATAGATATATATTTATGTCTATTTATTCTTTTATCCAGCCTTCCATCTATCTAAATATCCATCTGTCTTTCCCTATAAATATATATATATATATATATATATATATATATATATATA
>NC_068990.1:57048235-57050862 GCF_001194135.2 Octopus bimaculoides | reverse complement strand
ATATATGTCAAATGGAAGATGGAATATACGAGAATTTATTATTAATCACAACAATTGTTTCGATGCATCTAGCATCGATTTCTCATGGGTGGGACACTCAACGACTGGATCAGGAGCATCCGGTGATGCAAATGTATGTCGTCGGGTGATAAATAAATACAACTTGTTAGAATAACTATTCCACAATGTAACTTCCCCTTTGTAGAAAGAAAGGCAGCCAGATGGAGGAAATATTTTCATTTATATAGAAGATCAAAAATAATATCACAAATGGCAAAAAGAGAAACGAACACGCAATCCAGTGAGAAAAGTATTAAAAATAACCATTAACAGATATGGATGTATAAGCACCCTCGAGCAAGTGGCATGGTGCGAGGACACTTGCTCATACAGGCTTCTGTAAAAATGTGAGCATACACACACATGAGGTTTGGTGCACCCATGATCATAAAGTGAGTTAGCTATCTATTTGGTGTTTGTAAGAATGGAGAGGTTACAAGTAAACTTATGTCAATCCAAAAAAATTAAATCATGTTAATAGATACTCAAAATTCATTCCCACTGCATTGTGCATAAGTATATTTTTTATTGCCCTTAGGCATCTCAAGAGTCGTTCAGAAATTCTATTAATGATCTTCTCATTAGTCCACAGAATAGACAGAGATTCCTCGGAGCAGAGACAGCATCTCCTGGAAATTATATTGTATGGTTTTGCGTACCTTAATATGGACCAACTTATGCTGTACTTCATTTTATCCTCCTTCAGTCACCATACAAAATTTGCCAAAGATATTGAATGTCTCTTATTGACTGACTTAAAGCTGGCAACATGGTTATGATAAAGATTCTTAAATGAATCAGCTGTCTGCCCAATGTAAACATACAACCCTTCCCGTGTCTACACAGTACATTTATATACAAGATTCATACACATACAAAGATTCATCAAAGGACATTTTGATTTTTCTCTGCATGAGCATTTATCGTATTTATTGTATATAAGGCAGTCCCATCTCCATTTGCCAGTGTTGTTACTGTGTTAGCTGTATCATAAGTATTTCTACTACTACAAATTGATCATAATTGGTGTTTATCAATGCAGTTTACATTTCCTTAGTTGGTATTTAGATGCAACTGTTCACTAGACCAGTAGGTGGGTTATTGAACATTTGCCACATTTTGCTATCGTTTATGCGATGCATAAAGTGCTCTAAATTAGCAGAGCTGGCATAGGATACCTTCACAGTGTGTTGATTAAAAATAGCATGATACCGATGAGCTTTAAGAAAGCACTTGTCCAAAGCAGCAAAACATTTTCCGGTTGAAACATGCAAACTGAAAATAAGGTTGAACCAGAAGACATCCTGATTCCTATATCTGTTGCTAGGCTTATTTGATCGAGTGTGTTGTACAGAATTAGAACAAGCAGTTGGATTATTAAGTCGTGTGTGTCTATGAATTACTATGTAACTAGTACCCATGCCAGTGGCACATGAAAAGCACCTTTCAAGCATTGGGCTTTGCGGAGGCAAGGTGGTCGATGCCAGTGGCATGTGAAAAGCTACTTTTGAGTGTTGGGGCCTCACAGAGGCTATGACAAATGACCAAGACCTTTGGCATTATGCCAGGCTTGAGAAAACACATCAAGCCATGTAAAATCATAGTCGTGGCAGATATTGGTGCCAGGTTAATGGTACCCGAGCTGGTGGCACTTAAGAGCAACCATAGCACTCTTAGAGTGATTGGTATTAGGAAGGGCATCCAGCCATAGAAACCATGCCAAATCAGAATGGAATCTGGACAATGGATGTTAAATGATGACGATGATAATGATGATGACGATATATATATATGCTTGTGTTCAGACTGTCTTTGCACAGGAGTCATCCAGACATCTGCCTTTGCTGTGAACAGGAATTAATCTTCTCTCTTCACTTCTTTGCGCCACATCGGCTCAACTCACCTCCTCTCTTCATCTGATACCAACCTCATCTCTTTCTTCATTTGATACCAACCCCACACCACCCCATACACACTAGCACTGACTACTTCCCAGCACCCACACCACATGCCATCATCCACACACAATCTTCAATAGTGTTACCACACATACCACTATATTTGCAGCCACACACACTGTTTAACACACACTGTACACACCCCACACACCATCATGCACACTCCCAAACCCACACAACACATAATACCTGAACATAGGCTATACATACATACACAACATACATAAACAAAGATAACTTTCACCCACAGGTATACACCATACACACACACATGGGCACACATCAACTACTACATGCAACATACAAACACACATGTTACACACGCACACACTCACACATCAGTCACTCACTCCTATTCACACACACACACACACAAACACACACACACACACAAACACACACACACACACACTCACGCACACCATTCTCTCTTACACACACACCTTCTCTTGCTGGGATCACTAGCACTTTATTATCTCCCTTTCAATCAACCTCTTTTCTTTTTTATCATTGTCTCCCTTTCTTTCAACCTCTTTTTTTCCACTCATTCGCCATGCTGGACCACTGAAATCTACAAATGCTTTTCACTCTCTCTGTGCTTATTTTCTC
>NC_068990.1:57042305-57047933 GCF_001194135.2 Octopus bimaculoides | reverse complement strand
ATATATATATATATATATAAGTTATATGTATATACATATATATATATGCATATATATATATGTGTGTGTGTGTGTGTTATGTATATATGCATACATGCAAATGGAGACAAAACAAAGACTGAAGATTTTCAGATGATGAATACTAATACATAAATATATAGACATTTATATATTATTATATCAAACTTACACAGAGTACAAATGACAGAGCTTAAAACTTCAAACTTCTCTACACCATGATAATATAAAAGATATCAATCTTTGCCTTCTCTCTGTTTGCACATATTCATATATACATATTTTGTATATCCAACACAAGCAGTTATTTTTAATTTGGTTATCTATCATAATTACCACCATATTAGCTCACCTTGATACCTCTTATAGCTGTTGTTTACCTCATAGAATGTGTTTCTTCTAAAGACATCCTAATCCAAGTTTGAATCATTTGAGTACTTGTGTTTTCAAAACTGAGCATCTCAGGATCTCATCTGTTGATTATATAGTAATAATGTGTGTGTATGTGTGCGTTTGTGTGTGTGCATATGTGTGTGTGAGCAATGGACTTCCAGCAGATTCACTCTCAAGAAACTGGTTGGTGCAAGGTTATTGTAGAAGACATTTGGTCAAGGTGCCATGCAGTTAAATAGTGGGCTGTTATTTTTGTATGTATGTATATATTTGTAACTATGTATGCAAGTATATACACACACTAGCACACACACACACACACACACACACACACACACACATGTATATAGCTTGATAGATAGATAGATAGATAGATAGATAGATACATAGGCAGTCAGACAGACAGGCAGAGATAGATAGATAAACTGCACTTCGTATTCAATCATCTGATGAAGCTATAAAATGTTACTCAAGCACTCAAATATGAGTCCATTGCATCTTATGGCAGAAACAGCTGTAAGCTAATGAAGTTCAAAAGATAATCATTTATTCCTTTGTTATCTTATTTTCAGGCATGTCTGGGTGATAAGAAGCTTGCTTCCCAACCACATGGGTCCAGATTTACTCCTACTGCGTGACACCCTGGGCAAATATCTTCTACTATAGCCTTAGACTGACCAAAGCCTTGTGAGTGGATTTCATAGATGGAAATTGAAAGAATCCCATCATATATATATATATATATATATATATATGTGTGTGTACATATACCTATGTGTGCATGCCTTTGTGTTTGTCCACTCCTGTCACCACTTGACAACCGGTGTTGGTGTGTTTACGTCCTTGTAACTTAGGAGTTAAGCAAAAATGATCAGTAGAATAAGTGCTGTGCTTAAAAAAATTAGTCTTGAGGTCGATTTGTTTTACTTACAACCATTCAAGGGGGTGCACAAGCATGGCTGCAGTCAAATGATTGAAACTCGCAAAAGTAAATATATATATACATATTTATATGTATATATATATATATTGCATATTACATATATATAGATAAATAGAAATTGTATATTGTGTATATATATATATATATATATATATATATATATATATATATTTATATATTGTTGAAATTTACAGAAAAATGAAGAGAGGTGTATAAACAACAAGCAAGTGTATTAGTTTGATGCTCGGGAAGGTGAGACAGTTTGTTATGTTTCGAGCCTATGCTCTTCAACAGAAAGGAACACGAGGAAATAAACAGAGAGAGATTAAAAAGAGAGGGAATAAAAAAGGGAGAATAAAAAGCTTGTGGATTTAGTGTTCAATCATATACATATCACAACTGTTGCCATTATTACAGTCACCAATATCATATATACATGCTTCTCTTGCAACAGAGTTTGTGGGTCCAGGTTGGTCATCAGAGAACTTATAAAGCAGGAATTCAGTGTCTTCAGATTCTCATGGACAGCTGAAAGAAATAATACACACACTCACTCACACACATACAATATGATTATCATCATTATTTTACACATTCATTTTTCATGCTGGCATAACTTGCATGGTTTGATAATATCCAAATTGTCTCAAGACTAGGTCTTGCTCCAGTGTCTTGATTTTGGGGTGTATTTCTACTTGGATACTCTTCCAAAAATATATATATTAGTGACAGTGGCAGTATTAATACTGAGAGGTAATATTTATCCCCACCTAAATGTAGATGTTCTGTTAGAACAAACTATACTGCAGAAGCAACCATGAGAAAAACTTCTTAAAGTCAACCACTTAAGAGTTTAATGGGCCATTTTCTCATAGCACCAGCACTAGTGAGAGTACAGCAGAGATGAAGATGGGTTTATAGTTGATGTTGAGATAGAAGGGACAGGAAGAGATTTGTTGTTGTAGAGAAGATGCATCATGAAAAGAGTGAGTGGCAGTAATTGGGGTAGAGCTGGAAAGGGAGATATAAAGAGAAACGACAAGATGTCAGTGTATACTTTCAAGGTACAAAGAAGTTAATATAAGAGAATGTGCAAACAGACACCTGGTAAAGTTGCAGGAGTATGAGGGGGAGAAGGAGAGAGGATTAAATAATACGCATGGGAGTAAATGTAGGGAATGAGGAACAAGGGTGGAAGGGTACTTGATGGTATATATAAGCAGAGAGAAAGCTATATGAATGAAGGAAGGATGTCAATAGAAGAGGCCCAAGGAAGAAGTAATGACTTGTTCTTTTATACTTCTTTTATTTTAAAAAATTAAGATAAAGTTCTTTTTTAATCTAAAATATACTATCCTTCATTTTCTACAATGTTCTTCCATCCATCTGGTAGACTTGCAAGGCCCCTCTTCCAAAATTCACTTGTCAGTGATGAAAAATACTCCTCCATATTTTTTCAGTCTAAAAGATTTTGAAGTCTGTGGAATAAATGGTAATCAAATGGGGCAATGTCCACCGAATATGGTTGATGGGGCATTTTTTCCCATTCAAACTGCTCCAGCCTTTGGAATGCCATTGTCACTGTATGTGGCCAATCTTGGCTGAGCATTATCCTGACAGAAGAACACCTTTCTTCTTGAAACCCAAGATGGTCACTTTGCTTCTAGCACTGACTTAAGCCATTCAAGGTGCTCACAGTAAATCTCCTCTGTTATCATTTAATTGGGGTTTAAAAGTTCAAATTGGACTAAACCTTTCATATACCACCAAACAGATGACAACACCCTGCATGGGTGAAGACTTTCTTTAGCCTGGGATGCCAGTGTTTCTCCTTTCCCTACCCACTGTCTTTGACACTTGAGGTTTTTATACAGAAATCATTTCTCATCACCAGTCACTTTTCAGTACAAAAAAGGTTCATTTGTGAGACATGGCAGCAAAGCACCCATTCACTCTCTGCATGTGATTAGACTCAGAAAGTTTGTGAAGAATCCATTGACATAATTTGCTGACTTTTCTATTGGCACGCAGATGTCGATGAATAGTTGAATGACCAAATCCAAGCTTTTCTGCTAGTTCCTCAACAGTTACGATGGGATTTTGTTGCTCCAGGGTTTGCAGGACATACTCGCTGAACTCTACAGATTTTCCAGAATGAGGCTTGTCTTCTAGGCCGTAGTCTCTGGCTCTGAATTTCTGGAACCACCGTTGACACTGGCTTATGCTTATTGTCCTATCCCCATATACCGCATTAATATTCCTCACACTTTCTCTTGTAGTGTTGCCTTTATTAAACTCATAAAAATAAAATATGCTGAATATGCTCATTTGCCACTTCCATTATAGCTTTGAAAAAATAACTGTTAAAATCCAATTGCACTCTTCAAAACTTGCCCTATGAATAAGTACAAGGTAAAATTACTACCTGCTTGTATTGCAAGTTGATGCAGGTAGCTTATCTGATCCCCCTCCGACTTTTAGTTCATGCAATTGAAAAAGCTGCATTGTTTATGGGAAGATCCAATATATATATATATACATACAAAAAATAAGAGGAATGACCAGCAAAAGTGGACTCCTATATGCTAGAAATAGATGCCGAATCATCTAACCATGAAAAATATCTTCGGATTTTTTTAATATGCTAGACCACTGGTTTTAATTGATTAATATCAATTTCTACCCTTATTAATAAATTTTATATATATACATATATCAATGGATATAGATCAAGATAGATACATCTGCACACACATCTACTATACTTCTCTGTCCTTCCCTCAATCTAGTACAACACACCTATATATATGTATATGTGTATATATACATACACACATGCATGCACACAAACATACACACACATCAGATAACACATACACAGATAAATATATAGATGTGATAATGATAGATTGATACATAAATAGAAGGATAGTTAGATGAGGAGACATATATATGTACATGCGTGTGTGTGCACTTATATACATACTATATACAATATAAATGAATAAATAACAACAGATAGATAAAGTGCCTGAATCACTTGAATCCTGATCTATTATAATACTATATACAATGTATATCTATAACATACACATATATTATATTACATACACACTCACATAGACACTAATCCATGCACACACACACTTTGACATGACATTAAAATATATTTGTCAGTTCTTGCAAACCATTCATACATGCATCTATATACTTATTTCCTAGTCTATCTATATATTCAAGAATCTATGCATCTATCAATATCTACATCTGTCTGAAAAAATACACCCACTTTTACATCTTTCTTTGTATATATGGCTGAAGCTACTTTGCAATTTTATGTCTGTGTGTTCAGCTTTGTTAAGCTTCTGCACAGCAACTGAAATCAGATTTTCTTGGTTGTAAATATCTGTCTTGTACCAGCAATATCCTATACACGTTCATGGATAATTACATACAAATATGCATTGATATATACACATACATGTATATATAAATATATGTAGTTAGGGAATGAAGCAGGTAAAATCCAGGCTACATACGTTTACTAACTAACAAAACCTCAGAAGTGGTAATTACTCAATGAGTACTCGCTGTTGGGGCTAATTACTATTTCTGAGGTTCTACTAACTAGGAAACATATGTAGCCTGCAATTTACCTACTCCATTCCCCAAATTTGGATTTTTATATATGTATTTATATACAGTATGTGTATGTATACACATATAAATATAAATATATGTGTATGTGTGTGTATCATAATGATAACTGTCACCAACATTTAACGTCCATTTCTCATGCTGGTATGGGTTGGATAGTTTGACAGGACTCAGCAAGCTGTAGGGTTAATTTCAACTCCAATGTCAGCCTTGGCATGGTTTCTATAGTTGGTCACTCTTTGTAATACCAACCACTTTACAGTGTACTGGGTGCATTCTTTGTGTTACCAGCATTAGTGAGGTTTTACTAACTTGCAAGACAAGAAATGAAACGAAAATTACCGGAAAATTTCATGTTAATTTATGTTCCAAATACAAGTTTGATAATTACAAAATTATTTTGATAAAATCTTCAACAGGGACTATACAAAACCAAGATGGACTTAAATGCATCACAGTCTGATGATTGCTTGGCTGGCTGAAACTTCGAAGTCACTGTCAATAAAAGAATGATAAATTTGTACTCTGCCAAATGTACTGAATAATCCCTCAATTTAATGTAAAAATTGTTTTATAATAATATAAAACAAACAACGATATATATATATATATATATA
>NC_068990.1:57038337-57042246 GCF_001194135.2 Octopus bimaculoides | reverse complement strand
ATATATATACATACACACACATACACACATATATGTGGTACCGGTGTCATGCAAATGGTATTTGTGCTGGTGGCAAGTAAACGCACCCATTACACTCTCAGAGTGATTGGCATTAGGAAGGGCATCCAGCCATAGAAACCATGATAAAACAGACTGGAGTCTAGTGCAGCCTTCCAGCTTCCCAGCCCAGGTTAAAACCATCCAACTTATGCTAGCATGGACAACAGACGTTAAATGATGATGATGATGATATATATATATATATACAACAAGCTTCTTTCAGTTTCAGTCTACCAAATCCACTCACAAGGCTTTGGTCGGCCCAAGGCTATAGTAGAAGACACTTGGCCAAGGTGCCATGCAGTGGGACTGAACCCAGAACCATTTGGTTGGTAAGCCAGCTACTTACCACACAGCCACTTCTGCACCTATACCACAAGGCTGTGATCTGCCCAAGGCTATAGTAGAAGATACTTGCCCATGGTGCCATACAGTGTGACTGAACCATGTACCAAATAGTTGGCATATGGTTGGGAAACAAGCATCTTAACACAAAGCAACATCTGAGCCTTGTAGCAACCATCTTTAAATATTTTTATGTAATTCTTTCTCTTATTCAAGCAATTCAACCTTTTCAATCTTAGGATTTTGGATTTGCTTTACTAGCTTTACATTTATTGGTCCTATTCCAAATTCTCCACTAGTCCATTGTTCACTATGATCCTTTGCATTTCCCAAACTGTTTTCTGTCTTTAAGGATTACCATTTCTCTTAAATATCATCATACTAATTAATTGTTACCATCTTGTGTGCACACTACTGTTTTAAATTTGGCTACAATCTATTACGATCAAAAGGGTTTAGTTAATTTCAATATGATACCTGCTTGAATTTAAGTTGAATTTCACTAGCAAACGGATAATGGTCGGATCTGCTATTTGTAGTTCTGTGAATGTGTACAACTCTCAAAGAGAATCACGATTTTTCTCTAACACAGAGATAAAATCAATTGCATCTTATCTGATATCATCCAGTGATCTCCATGTTCTCTCATGGATGTCTTGATGTTTGGATAACGTATTTCCTATTAATAAACTAGTGATTATATTGGATGAAGTAAAATCTAATGCCAATGCCATTTGTCTCATCTGATGATCCAAAGTGTTCAATACTCATTTCCACATCTCTGCAATCATTACTGGTTTTAAGCATTGAAGTTCCCTATGTGAATCTTGATGTCATATCGCTGTGTTCTCTCTATTATGTTTTGTATTTAATTGTAACTGTTATCTTTTATCTTCTTGGATCACAGTTCTGTTGGGACTACACTACAGTAAAGCTTTTGATTACTTGATTTAGTAACAATCTGTTAATCCTCAATTGGATTAGTTTCTATTTTATCAATTAAGTGGCATCAAATACCTTTAAAAAAATAATAATTAAACTCAAGTGTGATTACATTTACCTCAAACACTTTGGTACCATTTGCTACCCACCTACTTCGAATGAACCATTTCATTTCATAATGGATTCTTCAGCAGCCTTAATTAAATCTATTATTATTTGCAATTAAATATTAAGCTAAAACAGTAGCATATTTTGGAACTGGATGTTTTCTTCACCTCACCTTGACATGTACACAGATTCAGTCTTTTAGCATTTAGATTACTCTGTCAAATGTAAAGCTTACTTATTCACATGGTTTTGGATTAACTGGGAATTATCTTGTGGCTTTGAGATTTCAATGATGTTATTGTTTTGTTTTACAATGACATTGTAGAACAGGTGTGAGAGGCTAGATCCAGTTGGTTTGAACATAAAGTCAGTAGAATATTTTGGCTGAATATAGCAAGTTTAAATGTTATAGGGTTAAAATGTAGTACATTTTAAAATCAGCTTCAAACCTCACCAGATATGTGCTTTTCTTGTTTTCAAGGTATTTACCTTAAAATAGGAAAACACACAACCCTTTTCTTATGGAAAGTTACAATTCTCATTCTAGCAGCTACTACTTGATTATTTTTAATATTAAATCTTAAACACACTGAAATCTTTCACAAATTCTCTCTTCATTTCATTCAAAAGTTCTCATCTCACAATTATGTCTTATTCATAGCTACCATGGGTGTTGCTTACTGATAGCGAATGAAAATGTCTGCCTAGGGCTGCATGTAGAAGTAACTAACAACACTTGTGAACTGCTAACAGGAGATTTACTTACTGTATATAGTTTTTTTCTGTGTTGGTCATTTAACAAAATCTAACAGCAACAATCACACACCAGGTGAGACATACTGTTGGGATCTATAACAATTAACTAGTATAGCTATCCATGGTGGATCCATCACTACTGGAAACAATGATCATGTGAAATTACTGTGATTTGGCTTGAAATCCACTACATAGCCATACCTAATGAGAACAATCACTCTATTAATTGTATCTACATATTTACATGTTGGCAGTTATATCTATAACTCTATATCTTTAGTTGCTGAACACTTAATTCTGTGTTTCATAAACAATATTGTTTGCACTACATACGAAATACTAAATTTTTTACTTACTTCTGTTATCTCCCATGCTGAACTCTCCTCTTCGTTTAATCATTAAGTCATTGCTATGCTCAATTTCAAGCTAGATGACTGAAGCTCTCTTGTTTAAGTTTCTAAGTTCTTTCCAGATTTTTAATTATTTCTGCTAGCCTCTAAAACCCAAATGAAAAAGCTGACAAAGAAAGAAACAAGGCTTCTTGAAGACGTATCTAACTAAATTAATTATCAACATTAAACCTAATTCTAAGCAAACACTTTCATGCTGGTAACCACTTCCATGAGCCAATCAGCAGCTGATAGTTTTTTCATTCTCTAGGTAAATGAATGTTAAGGTCTGAAGATTAATGGACTCAAAAGTAAAGTGTTAAAACTACCATGAACAAATAACACTAAATGATATCTGAGAAATTGCCCATTTCAATTATTCAGGAAGACAAGAATACAATATTATGTAAATCCCTCTGAACAACAGCTGCCCTAATGAATCTCTGGTATGTAAAGAATGCCTGATTTTGGGGTCTACAAAATAATCTAGATCATAGGCAGCATTAAACCAAAGGCAACAGAGCATTTAGATGGATGGAAGTAGTAAAGAAGTTCCATTACTTGGTGGCGTATTTTGTCGGGGAAAGGCAGCTTGTGGTTGGATAAGGATTAAGATTTGAGGGAGGTAGTTTATACGTAGGTGAATCGACATGAGGCAAAATATAGAAAGAGGCATGTGACTGAAGCAATGATGCTAAACAACAGCGAAATATAGGCAGTGGTTATCAAAAATAGAGAATGATAGTAGGGAGTGTGTTGAGCATGATCTGTAAGATGTGCAATGTTAGCTCAAGAGACTGGTTAAGTGTTTCAATGTTAACTTGAGAAATAGGTTGAGTGGAAGTAATTTGAGTAAGTAGCTGGTCCTGAAATGCATCAGCCAATACACAGAATACAAACAACAATACTTGTGTGGATCTTTAATGTGTATGGTTGGTGAATGTTGCCATCAACTATTGATAAACAATGAAATGACTGAGTGTAATTAGATCAGACTTAAGAAGTTTAAGTTTCACAGCTGAGATGATGAAGGATCAAGATGCATGGAAAGAGATAGTATTTGCATGTGTTCAAGTCTTGGTAAATTGTAAAAACGTGCCTGCTTCAATGAGACAACATGCCAAAATATTTCATGTAAAGAAACAATGTACATGTATATAATGTATGTATATTTACATATAAATATGTATATATTTATATATATATATGAATATATATATATATATATTTAAATATAAATAAATATATATATATATATATATATATATATACATATATATATATATATATATATATATATATATATATA
>NC_068990.1:57033775-57038003 GCF_001194135.2 Octopus bimaculoides | reverse complement strand
ATATATATATATATATATATATATATATTGTTTATAGCTCAGCAGTCTGGCAAAAAGTGACCAATAAAATAAGAACCAAGGTTATAAAAGAATAATAAGCACCGGGTTTAAAAAAGCAAAATTGAGTACTGGTGTCTATTCGTTTTATTAAAAACTCTTCAAGATGGTACCCCAGCATGGCCATAGTCTAATGACTGAAACAAGTAAAAGATAAAAGTTAAATAAAGAAAAATATGACTGAAATAAATTTATTTTAAAAATCTGAGGAAACTAATCAATTTGGAATGAATGTTAAAGATTACATTGTAGCAATGGCAGAATTAATTATTTATTAGTATCAGCTGCATTGTACTAGCCTGTTGTTATTAGTAACTATTAGTAACTGCTGCATATGTGGATAAAGTACTGGTTAGGATGGCAGTAGTGTTGGTGTTAGTGATGGTGGTGTTGGTGGTGGTGGCAGTGGCAGTGGTGGTGGTGTGTAAACTATTATTCTTTTCACTCAGTATAATTTTTCTCTCATTTTTACAATATGAAGAAAGTGAGGGACTGACTTTTGGCTTAGAAAATTCCAAAACTGATTTTGGTGTGGAAAAAGAAATTAATTCAGGAAAAGAAATTGATATGTGATAGCTATGGAATGAATGACCCTGTGATATAAACAAGGTAAAATAATACTTGTGCTTAGTTGTTTTTTATATTTTTTAATTTTCACTTTTTAAATGAAAATAACAAATATTTCAACAGTTATTTAAAATGTTGATTTCAACAAAATTTCAATATTTTTCTGGAAAATATAAATAAAGGAATGTGAAAATTATGCAGAAACAGAGTGATTTATATATATGATGGGCTTCTTTCAGTTTGTCTACCAAATCCACTCACAAGGCTTTGGTCCATGGCTATAGTAGAAGACATTTGCCCAAGGTGCCATGCAGTGAGACTGAACCTGGAAGCAAATTTCTTACCACACAGTTACGTCTGTGCCTAATATAATGCCAGTTGGTGACTACAGAGAATCAGACACTGCATCTCTCAGATAACAGCTGACTGCTCTGTATCATTAAGCTAAATGACCCCTATGAGAACAAATTATTCTAAACTCTACATCAAAATTAGGATAACAAATGTTATATATATTGAAGTGTTTAATCAACACTTCATAAATATTAAATGAAAGTGCAGAGAAAGCCACCAGAGGGCTTTGGATTAATATGCCCGATCCACAGACTGTCACTGCTGGAATACAAACTGGAGTCTGATCAACACTGGTACCCAGGTTATGTTGCCTGGATAAAGGTGTCTGATATTGAAAGATCTCAAACACTTACTGATTCCAAGTAACATCATTAATACTGATTCCTAGCTTGTCTAAGAAATGTTTCTTCCACAATGTCTTCATGTCTGAGATAAGTTGCTATTATAAACTTAAAGTTTAAACTTGTTTTTGAACAAGAGGAAATATTTTTACAATATCTTCATCTACACTGGTATCCATTGCCACTTATGTATCTTATTCCTTATTATGTACATATCCCCATACTAGATTTGAACTAGGAACCTTTATATCTAAACTAAGGGCAATGATATTCTTGTTTACAAGGCCACTGGTGTATACAGAAATAAGGCACCAAATGACAACTGGACGTCTGCACCAGAATATTATTGCATTATCTAATTCTAGAGTCGTCATCAGTAATATCAGTTTTACGTCTCCAGTTTTGTTTCTTTTCCATGCTGTCATAGGTTGGATGAGACTTCTTGAAACAACATACTATGATAGGATAACTTACCTTATGCCAGCCCTTACTTGTTTACAAATGAGGTACTCTATTTCAGGGTCCTTCACATGTTGAACCACTGAGCATAAAGTTTCATTTGTGAGGAATATAAACAACCACCCTTGCTGAAAGCAATGTAAAGACAATGAAAATAAATATACACATACAAAGCCACTCATACACATGCACACATATTCTCACACACTCACACACTTATTCATATACAATGGCATTCTCTACAGTTTTTGTGTACTAACTTTCATTTATAAGTCATTGGTAATTGAAGATTATAGCTGAAGACTGTGCATATCATGATCGAACGCAAGACTTCATGTTTGGGAAGAAAACTACTTAACTATGCAGCCATAGCTATATGTAGATATTCTAAAAAGATTCTTCTTGTCCAAAGAATAGTCTGAAAATTATCATTTCATTGTACAGCTACAAGGTGAGATGTATTACAGACATATTACATAATATTCTTTTCCTTTCAAACAATTTGTTTGAATTTTATATCTTTACAGTGACATGACATACAAGTAACAGGTGGTCAACTGAGTTACCAAATGCACTAAGTTGTTGTTGGGGTGGAGAAGCAGTGTTAAAGACTACCTTCATGTAATGTAGCTAAGTCTCCTAGAGGGAATCATGATATGGTGATTTGGTGGCAACTTCTCCTCAAATGACATTCCATTTAAACAAGAAAGAGAACATTAGATAAAGTATTCCTACATATTCTCAACAAAAAAAAAGAAACAAAAGAAAACATATCGTCACAGTCAGAAAGCCTTCCATCATAGGTTTATTTCATACAGTTTGTCTTGGGACTACACAACAAATGCAACAATGAAAATAAAGTTAAGTTATGCCAATAGAAGACGTTCAACTTAGTTTTGTAAGTTAATATAATATTTATCACTTATACAGTATTGCCTCTGCCAACAGACTTCAATGATTCTATCACCCTTGCACACATTTGCAGTTAGTTTGACTGAGTCATTTAAGAATTAAGTCTCCTGGCCTTAGACATAATAAAGAATTAAAATCAGGATAGGAATTTCCAATCTCTGTGGCTGTTAGTTATGCAGGACGTTATTTATTTTTATATATATTCTATGTTACAATTGGTGAATAATAGTGGTGTTAGTTACATGTTTCTAACAGGTCAATCTCTGGTTCACTGAATAACTGATGGTGAGCATGAGAGTAGGGTGACAAGGGTATGTCTAATTTGATGAAACACAGTAACTTTTTATTTGAAAGTATCAATTTTTCTGTTTCTGCTTACAGCTCTTAGATATATGTATTGGCAAATGATATACACATGCATACATAGATACACATAGTTACATACATACATACATGCATATATGTATATATATGTATATGATGTAGACAGGGTTATAATCTAAGCTGTGCCCTCTTGATGCACATCTAATTATTCCAGCACTCCAGTCTGTAGATGTTATGTTTGTATGAGGTATGCATAAGAGTTGAAAAAAATAGACATAAATATTTTTTGCTGAGTAATTACATCTCAAAACAGGAGATTGGGAAAAAAATGCCTGGTGTTATTTATTCACCATAACATGAGTTTCATTTGAATAATAGGAGCTATAAAATTATATGTGTAGGAGAAACATGTAAGATATCTCATTTCTACTACATGTAAGATTTTGTAACTCCCTTTCAGCAAATAATATTATATACACACACACACACACACAGATATATATATATATATAGATACATCAACATCATCATAATGATCATCATCGATTAACGTCCGTTTTACCTGCTGGCATGGGTTGGACGGTTTGACTGACATCTGGAGAGTCAGCAGCTGCACTAGGCTCCAACCTGGTCTGACAGGATTTGGACAGCTGGATGCCCTTCCTAATGCGAACCACTCCGAGAGTGTAGTGAGTACTTTTTACATGCCACCAGCACAGGAGCCAGTCAGCATTCATGGCCCCATGTTTCACTGCTGTGTAGCATGGCAGTTTACACACATGCATCATACAGTCTGCCTTTCACCCTTTCATCATAAGCTGAATATATATATATTTTTGAATTAACACTATATGAAACCTCACGCCAGAAATTTGGACACCTTTTCCATATCTTTTTAATGGATAACTGGAAAAGATATTTGGATGATTGTTTCATCATATGGAAGGAACCCTATGAAAAACTTCTAGAAATCAAATCCATACTTAATAACATACATCCCAGCATTCAATTCACTATGGAATTCAGCAAACATCATCTCCCTTTTCTTGATCTCTTAATTATAAAAACACCTAATAACCAAATCACAACCGACATCTACCACAAACCTACAGACTCACAACAATACCTCCTTTTTAGCTCATGCCATCCAAAACACACCAAGATAAATATCCCCTTTAATTTAGCTAAAAGAATTTGCACCATTGTCTCTGACC
>NC_068990.1:57029534-57032431 GCF_001194135.2 Octopus bimaculoides | reverse complement strand
ATATATATATATATATATATATATATATATAAAATTAATTAATGAGAGAGATGGAAAATGGAAGATATGAGAATTTTTAATGATCACAGGGTTTGTGTCCTGGCATGCAGCTGACCTACTGGGAGTGGCAGGCCCCACTGTTGTTGTCACAGCATCTCTCTGGGAGAGGGAAACTCTTAGAGAAAACCTGTGACACTGAAAATATTTGATGACACAGACTATTTCTTCTTTCCAAGTTTATGTTCTCCTTATTCAGAGAGTGGGATTAGATCTGTGCAAATCCTTTCACCACTATAGAAAAAATCACCATGCACAGGTATCACTTGGAAAAAAAGTAAGACCTCTCACAAAAATGGCTGGTCATAGCCTTCAATCAGGTGATGGCAATACTTGAACACGAGTTCACAGCCATCATGTATGTATGCATGTATGTATGTATTACAATGAAAAGTATGGACACATGTATTACAATGAAAAGTATGGACACATGTATTACAATGTAAAGTGTAGACACAATATTCTTAAGTTATTAAACTTCGTAAAGTACAGGACAAGTTATTACACCTGGAAAAGTATAGGACAAGTATATTTATACTTAAAATATTGCAGTTATAGTTATAATTTTTAAAATATTTTTAGATTTAAAAACTAAAAATAATAGCTTTTATTAGCTACTCTGTGATGAAAAGATTAACTCAATAAATTTAAGGCTGTCAATAAAAATAAAAAAATTCAATAGCCCCATTAAAAATGTTTTTCCAATTACAGGTTTTTAAGAACTACTAAAAGTTCTTAAGTAGTATTCAATTGAAATTCCTTTTTTGCTCGTCTTTTTGATAAAATTGGCACACTATAATTCATTGATAAGGACACCACAAGGCTGGTCTTCTGAAAATTTCAAAACAGTAAAGTTCAATTGATACCTTTATGGTGGTGTTGAGACTTAGGGGAGGGTACAGTGACATATTCTGGAGAGGCGGGGTACTCTTCCTAATTAAATATATTGCTTGTGGGGGTAGTATACCATATAAAAATTCTTCCTGAAGAGAGGTTACATAGCCCATATGGTATGAAATGTCAGGGGAGATAAATCCCCTGCTATACCCACTCCATACAGATATGAAATTATTTAAAAACTTGTAATTGAAGAAAACATTTTTTATGAGGCTATTGAAATTCTTTTCTTTTTTGCTAACAGCCTTAAATTTATTATTTGGGTTAATTTTCTTAATTATAGAGTTGCTAATAAAATCTATTATTTTTAGTTTTTAAATCTAAATATATTTTTTTATTTCAACAATAGCTGCAATATTTTAAATATAAATATGCTTGTCCTGTACTCTTCCAGCTGTAATAACTTGTCTAGTGCTTTTTGAGGTTTGATAACTTAAGAATATTAACCTCCATACATCCATATTAAGTTTAAATGAAATATTGTTTGTTCTTAAAATAAGAAAGTTCTGTTATGCTACTGGTTTTATAGCTGATTGCACTGTAGAGTTGGTTCAGTGTTGTACAATATTCTATCCACACAAAACAAATTCACACACAGGAACTTCTTGAACTCATTGGAGAATTTGTATGAATAACCAAGTTTAGGAAGAGGTTCTACACAGTCACTAGTTGAAGGCACATGGCTCAGTGGTTACAGCATTGAGCTTACAATCATGAGGTTGTGAGTTCAATTCCTGAACCAGGCTGAGTGTTGTGTTCATGAGCAAGACACTTTATTTCACATTGCTTCAGTTCACTCAGCTCTAGAAATGAGTTGCAAGGCGGCGAGCTGGCAGAAACGTTAGCACACCGGGCGAAATACTTAGCAGCATATCGCCTGCAGCTACATTCTGAGTTCAAATTCTGCTGAGGTCGACTTTGCCTTTCATCCTTTTGGGGTTGATTAAATAAGTACCAGTTACACACTGTGTGTGTATATATATATATAGACATATATGTATATATGTATGTATGTATCTATCTATTTGTATATATTTGTATGTGTATATACTCATGTGTGTGTGTGTGTGAGTGTGTGTGTATATATATATATATATAGATATATATATACATATATACACACACAGACACATACACCCATATACATATATATATGTATGTAGATAGATAGATAGATAGATAGATAGATATTTGACCTCCACACACTTTCTACCTACCAATTTAAACTCAGATGCACAGTCAGCTCTAGGCTATTGTCAAAGTTACTTCCCCATGCAGTGGAACCTAATGCATGACCACATAGTTTTGAAATGATCTTCACAACCACAAGGTGTCTCATGCTTTAGCTTCCAAAAGTATCAGTTTCTCAAATTATTATTAATGAACATTGTTTCAACACACAACCATGACTACATCTAGTACCAGGCAGCCACGATGGACAGGATAGATGGATAATCAAATTATAATTTAAAACCATTCCTGTCTTTATTATGAATTTCTGCAGATGTTTATTTGATGTATTATGTATTTGTGAAGTTATATAAATTTGTCTTCTTTATATCAGTTCATCTATCTATCTATCTATCTGTCTATATATATATATGGTTGTTTGGGAATGGAATGTGTGTGTAAGTGTTAGGGTGGGGTGCATGCAAACATTGTCGCAAAGATACGCAACATTCCAGCAATGATCTAGAGGTGGCAGTGTTTTGAGGATTTGTCTTAGACACCTAGCAGGAAGAAGTGCAAAACTTGCATTTGTGTCTTTGAAAATGTTTAGAATAAAGGTATAAGATAAGAGTTCCTTTACTTGAAAAAAAGTTAAAGGTTAGAGACAGTAAGGTAAAACCAACACACTTCATTGATATATTTGTCTATTTTAAGCTGGGTAACAAAATAGGCATCAATATGCAGGACTGTATGCATGTGTGAATATATATATA
>NC_068990.1:57027602-57029318 GCF_001194135.2 Octopus bimaculoides | reverse complement strand
TATATATGTGTAGTTAAGAAATTTCTTTTTCAACCTTGAGGTTTCAGGTTCAGTCCTACTGCATATCACTTTAAGAAAGTGCCATCTACTATAACTGTGATTCAATAAATGCCTTGTGAGCACATATATGTGTGTGTGTGTGAGTATATGGGTATGAGTATATGTATGTGTGTGTTAATGCATATACATGTGTGTGTCTTCTTGACTTGATATAGTAAAGTAGTTGTAAAATGTATGTCAGCATCATACAGAGTGGCACATGAAAAAGTAACCTGTGTTCCATAGCATTGTGTAAATACAGAAATAAATTTGCTTGTTTCTTCTTTTCATCCATTTTTAATTGCTGTACACATGTGAAATAATATAGCTTCAACTTAAAATTTTTTAACACTCATTGGCCTGACATGCTTATGTAAACCTGCTGCAACAATTTACATGTTGACTTCTTTTGACTTTTTGTCCTGAATAACTTCCAGCATTTGATATGTAGGTTCTCTTGTTTTGGGGCATTGTGCAATGAACCTATAGCATGCCATTTTGAAACCAATCTTTGTATGGTTCTCTTTGCCTGTAAGCTATCACTCAGAAACTTGACTTGAAAAGTTTCATGTTTTTGCTTTAACAGAGACCATTCTCACATACGCATTCACAATTTCTAGTCTTTCCACTATTGAGTACAACATCTTGCAGAAAAGGCTAGAGATGTTCACTCAATGAAATCTTACAATCAACTAATGTGGTAAGGATGCAGTGTAGATAACATAACAAATAGTCGACTAATGCACCATCTTTGTTCAGCAGTTATGAACAATTGAACTAACACAATGGCACTTGCAAATGAAAGGCAGGGTGCTTTTTCTGGTGTGCAAATTTATTTCTATATTTACATTATACTACAGAAACCAGACTACTTTTACATGCATTACTCTGTAGAAGAGGAGTCATGATATACATGAGTGCATGTGCATGGAGCGGTGATATCAGGTGTAGTGTTAGTGAATTTCAGGAAGCATGGAGGTTTTAAAGGATGCGATGTCTCAACAGTTAACAAGTGATGCAGTTTGTTCCATGCTTCAGCAACTCTGAGTGTAAAAAAATGTTTCTGAAAGTCATGGGAGCTGTGTTGTTTTCTGACTTTGTAGGTATGCCCATGTGTGTTAGACACATGGAACTTTAAATGATGTTCAAAGTGGTTGTTGGCACGGTGGTTAGTAATTTTGTGGGTGTCTACTAAGTCAGTTGCCAGACATCAGAGCTCCAATGTATCTATGGTCAAGGCATTCATACTATGGTAGATGCCTGATGGAGGGTATTCACTTGGTTGTACATCTCTGAACAGTTTCCTGGAGGTCAATGTCCTGAGCAAGATAGGGGCTCCAGACTGGTAATGCAGAATCTATGGTGCAGATTTCAAGTGCAGCTGCACCATAGCCATATACAGCTTTAAATAGTTAGCTGGAGAGTGGCTGACAAAGGTTTTACTGAGACACCATCACCCTTTTTAAAAAAATTATAGATTTGCTTTGTCCAGTACAAATTACTGCTGACAGTAATACCCAGATCATGTTCATGCAAAGACTTCTTCATATTAGTATTGTGGAGAGAGTATGTGGACGCTGGGTTTTTCCTCCCAAAATGCATGGTGGTACACTTGTCTACAGTCAGCTTGAGTTGCCAGTCTGTGATCCATTGTTTTGTTGCATTGTGTCCATATAT
>NC_068990.1:57024065-57027048 GCF_001194135.2 Octopus bimaculoides | reverse complement strand
ATATATATATATATATATATATATATACACTCTCTGAGTGGTTGGCGTTAGGAAGGGCATCCAGCTGTAGAAACTCTGCCAAATTAGATTGGAGCCTGGTGTAGCCATCCGGTTGCACCAGTCCTCAGTCAAATCGTCCAACCCATGCTAGCATGGAAAGCGGACGTTAAACGATGATGATGATGATGATGATGATGATATATATATTTACACACACTCTCAAGCATACACACACCATTCTGTTATACACATTTATGTGTGAATGTGTCTGAGTGTAATTATTAATGCATATATAAATCTACAAATACATACATATGTATATATAAACACACGCATGTACACACACACACATGCATGCACATACACACACATATGCAGAAAGAGATGTGGTAGAGAGTTCTATATTTATAGTATATCCATTATGGGAATAGTGAAGCTTTTCAAATTTCAATATCAATCATATGCACACAACAGAACAGAGCCATTCCATAAATGTTACTACTTCGTTGTTTTATTAACGTTAGCTTAGTAGTAATGTATAAAACGAAAAGGCAACACAGCACCCAAGACTTTCAGAAACAGTTTTTCATGCTCAGAATGCAGAAGCATGGAACAAACTACCTGCATCAGTTGTTAGCTTGAGAGACACTACATCCTTCAACACTTACATCATCATCATCATCATCATCGTTTAACGCCCGCTTTCCATGCTAGCATGGGTTGGACGATTTTTTTCTGAGGACTGGTGAACCGGATGGTTGCACCTCTCTCTAATCTGATCTGGTAGAGTGGATACCCTTCCTAACGCCAACTACTCCAAGAGTATAGTGGGTGCTTTAACATGCCACCAGCATGAGGGCCAGTCACGCAGTACTGGCAACGGCCACATTTAAAATGGTGTTTTTTACGTGCCACCTGCACGGGAGCCAGTCCAGCGGCACTGGCAATGACCTCGCTCAAATGATTTTCTAACGTGCCACCAGCACAAGTGCCAGTAAGGCGACGCTGGTAACGATCATGCTCAAATGGTGCTATTTATGTGCCACTAGCACAGAAGCCAGAGAGCTGCTCTGGCAATGATCACGCTCGGACGGTGCTGTTAGTGCTCCACTGGCACAGGTGCCGGTCATCGAATATGGTTCAATTACGATTTCGATTTTACTTACATGCTTCCTGAAATTCGCCAACAATGTACCAGATGCTCCCACCCCTGTTTCTTAATTTCTTTTTTTTTGAAGAATTATTCACTGTTCACTTCCTGTGAATATTTTATGTACTGTTCATGCAACTTTGGCAAACTTTTCCTTATGAGTTGCAGTGCACCTGAGCATTGTATACAATATGTACATTATCTATCACCATTTATAAATGAAATTAGTATAGAAAGCAGTCTGCAATGTTTCACCAAAAGGAAAACTATAATTGTCTCTAAATGTGACTAGGGTATTATAAACACCATCATTGCTAGAAAAAGAGTTAAAATGCTCTGATGCTGTAGTCACAGCACATTATTATATACATATACACCAACAGAGACTACAATCACCCAAAAAACACTGACCAAGAATTCCCTATTACTGACTAGTTAGTTTCAGCAATTTCTGTTGCCTCATCACTAAGGACTGGTTTGATGTCAGCAGACTCTGAACTTTATTCTCCATCACCAGCATGACATCAGTATTAATTAGTACAGTCTTGTAGATATATACAAGTATGCATGTGTGTGTGAGTGTGTGTGTGTGTGTGTCCGCGTGTGTGTGTGTGCGTGTGTGTGTGTGTGAACCCACATGAATATTTTACTCTTTTACTTGTTTCAATTATTTGACTGTGGCTATGCTGGAGCACCACCTTAAAGGCTTTTTAGTCAAAGAAATTGACCACAGGACTTATTCTTTATAAGCATAGTATTTATTCTATTGGTCTGTTTTGCCAAACCACTGAGTTACAGGAATGTAAACACACCAACATCAGTTGTGAAGCTGTGATGGAGAGACAAATACAGATACAAAGACACACACACATAAATACATACATACATACATAAATATAAGAGGGTTGACCACTAAGTGTACATTCATTTTGCTAGAAGAAGACCACCTGTGTTCTGACCACTAAGAAAAGATTATTCTCAAGAAAATTCAGCAAAACACTGGAAGGATGTCTTTACCCTTTACCGTTACCCAGTCAACTTCAATCATGAAGGAAGTTCTGGTGTTTTGCTGAATTTTCTAGCATAATGGATGTCCACTTAGTGGTCATCCCTCTTATATGTATGTAATATAATTTTTCTGAATCCTCAGGTTTTTCAATTTGCTAGGCCACTGGTTTTAAATTGATATTAATGAAAGTAATATTCAATGTTTCACCCTTCTGGGTTCAGTCCCACTCGATAACACCTTAGGCAAGTTTTTTGTGAGTGGATTTTGTAGATGGTAACTGAAAGAAGCCCATCATATATATGTATATGTATATATATATGTGTGTCGTACATATATGTATATATATATGTGTGTGTGTGTTTGTGTGTCTGTGTTTGTCCACCCAACATTGCTTGACAATCGATGCTGGTGTGTCCATGTCCCCATAACTTAGTGGTTCAGCAATAAAAGACCGATAGAATAAGTACTAGGCTTACAAAGAATAAGTCCTGGGGTCGATTTGCTCAACTACGGGCGGTGCTCCAGCATGGCTGCAATCAAATGACTGAAGCAAGTAAAAATAAAAAGATATATATAATATATATATATATCATCATCATCATCATCATTATCGTTTAACGTCCGCTTTCCATGCTAGCATGGGTTGGACGATTTGACTGAGGACTGGTGAAACCGGATGGCAACACCAGGCTCCAATCTAATTTGGCAGAGTTTCTACAGCTGGATGCCCTTCCTAACGCCAACCACTCAAAGAGTGTAGTGGGTGCTTTTACGTGTCACCCGCACGAAAACGGCCACGCTCGAAATGGTGTCTTTTATGTGCC
>NC_068990.1:57021829-57023964 GCF_001194135.2 Octopus bimaculoides | reverse complement strand
ACTCGAAAATCCTACGGGAGCCAGTCAGGCGGTACTGGCAACGGCCACGCTCAAAATGGTGCATCTCATGTGCCACCCGCACAAGAGCCAGTCCAGGGGCACTGGCAATGATCTTACTTGGCTTGCCGGGTCTTCTCACGCACAGCACATTTCCGAAGGTCTCGGTCAGTAGTCATATATATATATATATATATATATATATGTATATGACGGGCTCCTTTTCAATCTGAGGCTATGGTAGAAGACACTTGTCTAAGGTGCCACACAGTGGGACTGAACCCAAAATCATGTAGTTAGGAAGCAAGCTTCTTAGCACATACCCACACATACACCTATGTAGGATTACAAGATGTTTTGCAATGTTGTGGTTTTGCTTGGTCTGTTTTATCTTTGTTCTACTCATTACCAGCTGACAAACAAAAACACACACATATGCAAACATATATGCACACATACACATACACATGCACACACACTTGCTCAAGCATTGCTTTTGAGTAAGGCTCAGTTGTGTGTTCAAGACTCTCACTTTCCAGCCATGTGATTTCATGATCAATCCCATTCCACCGGATTTTGGTCAAGTCGCTTTTGCTACAGCTTCTTCTTGACCTGAAATTTAGTAGACTAAAACTGCTTAGAAAGTTGTTTGATATATGTGTGTGCATGCATGTGTGTGTATGCTTATATGTCTGTGACTGTGTATTTTTCCAACCCATGTGGTTTTTGGAACTTAAAATGCTTAGGCAGTGGTGACACTGTTTGTTTATGTTCTGTGTAAGCAATAACAATATGTTCACCAGCACAGTAGTTCATTGTGCAAAATCCAATGGAATTGGTGTCAGTAAGGTCATTGATTTGTTGAATGCATTAAGAAATTTCATCCTACCAATGCCAGAAATTGAAGAAATTGATGAAAAATTTGGAGTTCTACTTGTCTAGTGAGTGGCATGAGATGAGATCATGTACTGAAACTAAAGTGATTTCATAGAAAAAGGCATCAGCATGGTTGTGTAGTAAGATACTTGCTTCCCAACATCATGGCTGAGTTCAGTCCTACTGTGTGACACATCTTCTATTATAACCTCAATAGACCAAAGCCTTGTGAGTGGATTTGGTGTTAAACAGAAACTGAAAGAAGCCTGTCATATATATATATATATATATATAGTTGAAATTTACAAATAACAAAACACGAAGACAGGTGTATAAACAACAAACAGGTGTACTAGTTTAACACTCAGGAAGGTGAGAAAGTCTTTTACGTTTCGAGCTTACACTCTTCAACAGAAAGGAACATGAGAAAATAAACAGAGAGAGAATAAAAAATACTTTAATGGCTAGCAGTCACTCATGACGGCTGGCTGGATGGAGGTGGTCAGACAGGAGAGCTAGGAAGAAGGGGAGATAATAAAGTAGTGGTGATCCCAAAACAAAGGTGTGCATGCGTGTGTATGAGAGAGCATGTAAGTGTGTGTGTGTGTGTGTGGATAGGGGCTGGTGACCTTGACATGTGGATGTGTGCATGTGTAGGTGTGTGTGTCTGTAATGTGTGGGTGTGCGGATGATGGTGTGGGTGCTTATATATATATATATATATATGTCTGTGTGTGAGTGAGTGTGTATGTGCATGCGTGTCTCTCTGTGTTTGCTCCCACCACGACTTGACAAGTGGTGTTGGTGTGTTTACATCCCCATAAATTAGTAGTTCAGCAAAAGAGACTGATAAAATAAGAACCAGGCACAAAACAAACAAAAAAACATACTGGAGCCAATTCAGAATTTTTCTAGCACTGCCCCAGCATGGCTGCAGTCTAATGACCAAAACAAGTAAAAGATTAAAGATAAAAGAAAAATCTATTCTAGATATTTACTGAAATACAAACACATGAAATTTACATTCATTTCAAATATTTTCTGTGGGGTGTCAAAATTTTCGTCATGTGACTAAGACTTCTATGGTGAAACTCTGTCAGCTATGAGATCACAGTTGTGCAACAAAAATGATCATATCCAATGAAAAGGATTTGAAATGAGAGTAAACTGAATCATTTGATGGGTCATCAAATTGCTAGATTGGCACTTCTGTCTAGTAATCGCAGAAGTAAAAATGATGTTAATCAATATATATATATATA
>NC_068990.1:57020318-57021414 GCF_001194135.2 Octopus bimaculoides | reverse complement strand
GTGTGTGTGTGTGTGCATGTGTGTGTAACATATATGTATACACATATATGGTTCATGATCATAATGATATATATACATATATATATATATATATAAATCATTATGATTATGAACATCATCATTTCAAAATTCAATTTACCTTGTTTGCATGGATCAGGTGGAATCCATTGGGACAGTTTTTCTATGGCTGGAGGCTCTCCCTGTCACCAGCTTTCATATTATTCCAAGTAAGGTAATGCTTTCTCATAGCCAGACAAGTTTTCATGGAAGACTGGATATAGTGAACATTGTTTACTCATTTACAGCAATCACAAGATGGAAAGTCAAGGAGAAAGTAACACGAATATAGACACATACATATATATAGATATATATTTATATATATATATATATGTGTGTGTGTGTGTGTGTGTGTGTGTGTGTGTGTGTGTGTGTATGTACTTGTGTATTCATGTATATTTATGCGTGTGTATATACATATATAAAGACCAATACATTGATAGATATTAATATATAGAAATACATACATACATACATACATAGGTGCAGGTGTGGTTGTGTGGTAATAAGCTTGCTTCCCAACCACATGGTTTCAGGTTCAGTTCCACTGCATGGCATCTTGGGCAAGTGTCTTGTACTATTGCCTCAGACCAATCAAAGCCTTGTGAGAGAATTTTGTAGTTGAAAACTGAAAGAAGCCTATCATATGTATACATATTTCCCTTCTTACAACTCACTATGTGGGGATAATCAAAATTCTCCTCATTCCTTTTTCTTACTATGTATGTATATACATACATACATACATACATACACACATACACACACATATAATTATATATATACACATACATATATATATACATATATATGGTGGTTGTCTACTCCTGAAACAGAGTTTGACCACCTCCTGCACCTACACCTTAGCCCTTTCATGGCGTCTGATGTGGCTTTTTAAACCAGACAGTGTTTTGAAAAAACACCCACACAGATTGCACCTCTGATTTGCACTACCAATACCTGCAAGTAAGTTCTGCTCATTGTGGATCCTAACATGTCTTTTAAGACCCCCATTGGATTTGCAAACCCTCTGGCA
>NC_068990.1:57018704-57019624 GCF_001194135.2 Octopus bimaculoides | reverse complement strand
GTATGGTATTAAAGAGAGCTGGACCAGTTGAGGTAAAGTAGTTGTGACATAATATTGTTATGCATCATGAGTTCAATTTTTTAAGCAGGCAGATAGTACGGGTGCATATATATATATATATATATATATATATATATAAATATATATATATATATAGGTTTGTGTGTCTTTGTATCTGTGTTTGTCCAGCCCACCACTGCTTGACAACTGATGTTTGTGTGTTAACATCCCTGAAACTTAGTGGTTTGGCAAATACAATCAATAGAATAAATACCTGGCTTAAAAAGAAGAACTGGGATCAATTTCACCAAAAATTCTACAAGACAGTACCACTCATGGTCACTTTCCAATGAATGAAACAAGTAAATGATACATGCATGCATACATACACACATGTGTGTGCACAGAAGAACACACATGCACTAATATACGCACACGCGTGCATACACACACGCGTGCATACACACACACACACACACACACATATGCATATATGTATATATTGTATTTTTTACAATGGTAATGGTTTCCATGTGAAAACACTTTCCCAAATATAACCCTTCGGTTTTGAAGCTTTGGTCAAGTTATAAAATGATACAAAAGCACTCACATTTCAATGTATTGCATTTTATTGTGGAAGTAACTGTAAGCTGATGAAATACTTATATAATTTCATGTTCCTTTGACATTTATTTAGCTTTTTACTAACACTTTTTTTCTGAAGCTCAGGTATATTGAGTTCTAACACCAGCTTATTAGTATCACTATGCTTAAGCAATATATATATATATATATATATATATACCCACATACACACACACACACACAGATAGATAGAGAGAGAGAGAGTTAGATAGATAGTGAGAGAGAAATAGACAGACAGACAGACAGGCAACCATGTATATATATATATATATATA
>NC_068990.1:57017278-57017936 GCF_001194135.2 Octopus bimaculoides | reverse complement strand
TATATATATATATATATACATATATATATGTCCATGTGTGTATATGTACATGTGTGTGTGTATGTGTGCATGTGTGTACCTACACATTTGTCTATGTGTATATGTGCGTGTGCATTTATATAATTAAAAGGGAGAAAAAATGACCAATTTGTTTTAATGAACAAAATAATAATTTCTGAATACCTATTGTAAAATAATACTGTTTTTTTCGACACAGCTATGAGATATTTCCAGCACTGCTCAGATGGTCATTCTTTGTGTTTCTTCATGCTGCACTTTCACTTGAAGATTGTCACTTCAATGAATATGAAGACAGTTTAGCACAAGAGAGTACCTGTTATGCACAATGTGTATAATAATATACATACATATATAAATATATGCATGTATGTATGTATGTATTTATGTATTAATGTATGTATGTATATATGTTTTACATATGTATGTATGTATAAAACTTATGCATTTAGTACTTTCATCTCTTTTGAGAGATTTATCATGATGAAGCTCCCAAGAGTTGAAAATGCAAATTAAATAAGTTTTATACAAAATCCTGACTACCACCTTCTTAATATATAAAATCTGTATATATACATACACATATACACACACAAACACACATGCACACACACATGCACACATACATGCACACACACAC
>NC_068990.1:57015273-57017178 GCF_001194135.2 Octopus bimaculoides | reverse complement strand
ATATATATATATATATATATATGTATAAACATATATGTGTTTATGCAATGCATGCATAGTTGTATGTATGTATGCATGCATGCATGTATGTATGTATAATAATGAAAGGAAGTTGAATCCTTTCCATGATTATAGTGTCATTTTGGAGAAATACTTCATTGAATAATGTAATGCTCTTAGAATACTAGCTACAGAATATAACCAGTTTTAAGAAAATGACCTTATTACACTTAAAGGTCAGAATTCTGTTGGAGTTGTTGCTAGTCCTCCATGGATAATGCAATCCATAATAAAGTAGTCCATTTTTATGTTTCTTGTTTGACACTGAATCACATTATTTTCTTAGAAATAAAAGACTTTTAGATGAACTGGATGCAAAATGCCAGTAAATTTTAATTATATATAGGTATATATATATATATATATATATATATATATATATATATATATATATGTATATGTTTATATATATATATGTGTGAGTGTGTGTCTGTATGTATGTATGCATATGTATACTATATACATATAATATATATTATATAATACATACATAGATACATATATACATGTGTGTGTATGTGCATGTGTGTGTGTGTGTGTGTGTGTGTGTGTGCAAAGACTAATTGATATAAACCCTTATACTAATACATAACTGTATCTCTCAATCATTAACATTTCTTAATTCACTCTCTCTTACATATATGAATACGCTCACCCTCTCTTCATCTCTTCCTCTTTCTCTCTTTCCCTCTCTCTTTCTCTTTCTCTTCCTGTATGCTTGTGTATGTGTGTGTTTTTCTGTGTATGTGTATATGTGTATGTGTGTATATGTGTGTAGCTATTATATATTGTATAAGTCAGTTATGTAATAGTAGAAAGTTCAAATACAAAATATTTTTAGTGAAATATTAGGCTTGGACTATAGTAGTATTGCAGCATGTATTATTCCCTTCATTATAGCCAGTACTGGTCAGTTGTGAATACTGCTGCTAGTGGTGGTCAGTATTTAGTCAGACAATGGTGGCAAGGAAGCAAAAAGAAACTATGATATTTTCTGCAGTCCATGCAAGTGGACACTAAACAAAGGCCTGGTATCCATTCAATGATACTACTACTACTACTACTACTACTACTACTACTACTACTATTAAAATTGTTATTAATAATAGTACTCATTTCATTGCTTTGTTTATTTTGCCACAAGAGTAGAGACCAAAGAAACTTTAATTACAATAACAGTAGTTAATAAAAATAATGAAAGTAATAATGATATAATGATTTATGTTAATAGTAATAATGATGACATTAGTAATCATTTTAAAAGGAAGAGGGTTTAGTTCTTCTATATTATATTATGTAAACCGTTAAGAAAATTCTCTTCCCTTCAAATAGGGCTTTTAAAACCGGTTACATATTAGCAATTAATATAGAGCAAATAGTATTCCATTCATGTTTGAAATAATCTTTAACAGCTTATTGTATTTATTGCTAGCAATAAGAAATGATTTACTTATTATATTGGGTTAGGTAATAATATCAGAAAGGTACCAATATTAATCATCTCCAAGAAATACTATTATATTTAATTGATAATTATATAAAAACATGAAACACGTCTTTATGTCATACAAAAAATATATATATTTATACTCTGAACATATTCACTTCTGTTGGTCCTTGTACAGTGACCATACTGGGTCATATATTGAGAGATTTAATAAATCAAACAAAAATTAGATAATATTTTTAGAGTCTAGTGTGTATACAATCAGTCTATTTTTTGTTGAACTGTTAAGTTATAGGGGGCATAAACAAACCACTACCTACTAGCAAACATATTGCAAAGTGAAATATAAACACAACACTCCAACACATTCAAATATATATGTGTATATATATATATAT
>NC_068990.1:57009468-57011968 GCF_001194135.2 Octopus bimaculoides | reverse complement strand
AGGTGGCTAGAGAAAGGTTGGAAGAGAATGTTGTGAATGATGAACAAGAGAGAAGGCATTAGAAATGGTTTGAGAAGGAGGAAGCCATAAGTCACAGAGCAGGAAAGTAGAGAGCAAGGGTTTAATAAATCTGAGAGAAATGATGTGCAGTGTGAGGGATAGATGGAAAAGTGAGACATAGAGGGAGAGAGATGGAGGTTAGAGGTATGCAATGGAGGCTACATTGGGAGTAAATGTAGTATGTATGTATGCATGTATGTATGTATGCATGTATGTATGTATGCATGCATGTATGTATGTATGCATGTGTGTATGTATGTATGTATCTATCTATCTATCTATCTATCTATGCATGAATGAATGAATGCATACATGCACATACATATGCTTAAAAATGAATGTGAAGATAAACATCTGAATTATCAATGCATATGAATGTATACATGTTGGGTGTGAATTGTAAACTCATACAAACACACACACACACACACACACACACACACACACACACACATATGTATATGAAAAAAAAAAAAAATGGGGCAAGAACGCAAAACATCCAGACAGTTAGGTGTTACAAAAAAGGGACAACAAAACATCCAGATAGACGATACCAAGAAAACAAGGACAGGTCATTCGGAGTTTTCTTTCCTCAGTTGAATTCCAGATTATCTTTGCAATTTCAGCTGGTTATACTCGAGATTGCTCCAATCTGGCTTGCCCCAAGGAAAAACTAAGCTAAGAGCATTAGATTCCTTGGAAGAAAGCAGTGAATGTATACGAAAACAAGGATAGAAAAAAAATGGAGAATGTTACACAAATAAAAATACACATACATATGTGTGTGTTTGTATGAATTTACAATATATATATATATATATATATTGTAAAACTTTATGTTTCTTATAAGTCTTATAAAGATTTTACCTTTTCATCAAAATATGCTGTTGGTTTCATTTGTTCTTAAAAATTTTAGTCATGCTATAAGAGAAGGGAAAATAAATTGAAATACATTAAATAAACTTAATCTACTGCCTTTCATCCTTCTGGGCTTAATATTTCAAAGCAAGTGTTCCACACCAGAACTTGTCTCTATGCTCACCAAACACTTTAATTTCTTTTTGTAGGAATATACTCCGACATACAGATTCACACCTCAATGTGTTCCTCATCAAAGAAAAGTAATTCCTCTAACTCAGTCAAATATTGTTCTATTGCTCCCACCACTATCATCTCTAAAGTAATTAGGACAGCCATTAACAGTAATATTGTTGTACAACTTAAATTTCTCTCTATCCTCAATGGCCACCAGCATGGCCTCTGCTGAGCCAGGTCTACTAGAGACCTACTTTCTTTATAATTCACCAGTGTACTGTCATCATCATCATCATTTAGCATCTGCTTTCCATGCTGGCATGGGTTAGATGGTCTGAGTAGAACTGGTAAACCGGAAAACTGTACCAGGTTCCAGTTTGATTTTTGGCTTGGCTTCTATGGCTTGATGCTCTTCCAAACACCAACCACTCTGAGATTGTAGTGGGTGCCTTTTACATGTCACTGTCATGGATGCCTAAGAGAAATTTGATGAAAGCAATGTTGTGCTCAAGACATCCATAAACCATTTCACTGTGTCTGGCACACAAATCTTCTATCAAAATTTCCTGCCTACTGGCTCCATTCATCTTTCACCTCTTGAATTGATAGCTTTCTATCTGACCACAGCATCTCGACTTGTCTATGTGTTGTTTGAGTTCATTCTAATCTGCTCTCATTCAATCTGTTGTTTGCCAGGTTTTGGTTTTGTCCCCACCTGTTAACCACCACATCTAACAATGCCCAGTTTAATGCAGATGACATGACCCTTCATGCCTTCCAAACTTTTCCCCAAAATGCACCATCAACACACAACCTAGGCACCACACACCAAATTTGGATACATTCGATGATTGGGAGAGCTGGAGGACAATCTTCAGTGAGGCCATGCAAACCTTGTTTCTTTCTGTGAGCAAAAATTACACGCAACACAATTATCAAGAAAATTTCAGTTGTGATTTATACATGTGTGTATGAAATCTACACGTTTTTTTCATTCTCTCTGTTTATTCTCTCTTATTCCTTTCTGTTGAAGAGCATAGGCTTGAAACGTAAAAGACTTTTTCATTTTCCCAAGCGTCAAATTAATACACTTGCTTGTTGTTCATACACCTGTCTTCATGTTTTGTTTTTCCGTAAATTTCAACTATATATATAGTATGTATATATATATATGTTATACATATATAGCATATATATAGTTATATATATATATATATATATATATATACACATAATGCAGCACGGAATTTTGTCAGTGAATAGGTCACGGTCACAAAGCGATGAAAATATTTTGTTAAATTAAATTTAAATGTTGAAGTGAATCTAATGGCTTTTGTGTATTTTTAAATGGCTTATAAACACCTATGCTGCAATTGTTTTTGTTTCCGCACATGATCTCAGATCA
>NC_068990.1:57008137-57009363 GCF_001194135.2 Octopus bimaculoides | reverse complement strand
TATATATATATATATATACACACACACACACACACATATATATATACATTCATATATACATACATACACCCATATATATATAGAGAGAGAGAGAGAGGATGAGAGAGAACATATATAACATGTAAATGCATGTTCTATATCTGTGCATATATATATTTATATATATTTACTTTTTTAATTTATATGCATATATATATATATGCATATCTACATGTGTGTGTGTATGTGTGTGTTTATGCATATCAGATTTGCAGCATAGCCAGCTGATATTTTTCACAAGTCACACAGACAAGAGGCAGACCTATGCAGTTGTTGAGTGGCATCCAAGCAATCAAAAGAGGCCACCTGGAAGACCTCTGTCTTGGTGCAAAGACAAGTTGACATAGTCATACAATTCAAGACCCAAATGGAAGAGATGGGTATCAGGAAGGAAGGAAAGAAAATACTTTGCAATCACTGAAGTAAAGGAGTATCTGATAGCATAGTGAAAAGACAAAAAATGATCAAAAGAAAAATTAATCATATTGTATAATTACCATGTAACTAAAGAAATCTGTATTTCATTGTTTCATGAAACAGATGACAAGAAACATCCAACGTCGATGGATAAAATATTATATGATCCTTATCTAATAGTTTCTGAGAATTTAAAATAAAAGTCAGTAAAGTAAAATTCTTCTTAGATTTCAATTATTTTCCTCTTCCTTGTGCTCCTTTCTTTTTTGTAATCTCTCTTTATCAATCTCTGTTATTATCTGCTTTTCTCTTTCTCTCTTGCTCTGTCTTTCATAATCTCTGTTTCTACACCTGCTTTTTTTTTCTCTCTCAGCACACCTCATACTTTGTGTGTACATAAACGTGTATGTGTGTGTGTGTATGCATGTGTGTGAGTGTTTTTGTTTGCATGCATATGTGTGTGTGTGTATGTGTGTGCATACTTGTGTGTATGTGTGTGTGTATTTTCTTGCATTTCTTTCCCAAGATCTTTAAAGTGAAATTGTGTACTGAATCATATGCCATAACTTGTACCTTGGATTCAGCATTTTGCTAATCTGCCTGGATATTTTTGGGGCAAAATTACACCCCACCCCACCAAGGTGAAACATAATACTCACTCGCACAAACACACTTGTGTGTATATATACATACATACATACATATATACATACATGTATATATATATAAATACATATATATACATATATATATATATATATATATATATA
>NC_068990.1:57006290-57007804 GCF_001194135.2 Octopus bimaculoides | reverse complement strand
TATATAACTGAAAAAATTGGAGTCATTTGAATGCAGTGTATGCTAGAAGGTTTGCAGATCTAACAGAGGCATCAAAAGACATTTTAAGATCCACAAAGATCAGAACTTATCTGCAGCTCTTGGTGGTCCAGATCAGATGTGCAATTTATGTGGATGTCTTTTCAGAACATTGTCTGGTTTAAAAAGCCATATCAGATGCCATGATGATTCTAAGATGTAGGTACAGGAGGTGGTTAAACTCTACATAAGGAGTAGACAACCATCATATATATATAAAAGCGAGATGCAGTAGAATCTTATCAGTGACCAGGTTGCAATTAATGTGCAGAAATTTTAACCACAAATAATAAATATTTAAATTGAATTAAGTCTTCTTTTGTCTTGAATGGCTTATATGAATCTTTCACATTGTTATAAATTTTTTTAGTGCCAGAACACACATTCTTAAATTAGATTATTTGCCAGACAAACATATCTCCAATACATATATGTATATACACGGAAAATTTTAAAACAGGATAAAATCTTTATAAGAATTTATCAAGTAGTCAGCATGAAAAACCTCACAAGGGAAATTTTTTTAATTATTCCCTTTAAACATATTTATTTAGATTAAGGGTATTGCTATACATAAATGCCTCACACTATGAGGAACTCTTAAAGTCAAAACTACCATAATAAATACAGTGTACCAAATGCGAGGGAATGCAACTCTCAAAGCGAGCTCCCTAAAAGCAGATTCAGCTGCAGATCATATGATTTCATGATTCCCTCACGTTTGGTACACTGTACGTGACTTTAAGAGTCCTTCGTAGTGTGAGGCATTTATGTATAGTAATGCCCTTAATATAAATAAATATGTATACACATAAATGTATATACATGATCTCAACTATGCACAAAAGATTACAACAAACTCTTTATAATTTCCAGTTTTTTCTAATTTCCTAATTCTTTTTTATTCCCTAATTTTGCACTTTGAATTTTTAACATTTGATAAGATGAACGTACACTTTAAAACCGATAATTTTTCCTAAAAATCACTGAATGTAGCAAATATAAAGCAATCTTTAAATATATTTTAGGGTTGTTACCACCTTCACTTTTTTTTACTAATTTTTTACATATTTCAGGATGGTCATTTTTTTTTTTTTTTGCCAAATAAAAACATGCACTATATATTATTTCTTCACTCATTTAATACTGTTCTTATTTTATCTTGTGTTCATTATCCAGAAATCTTTTGCCTCATGTCTGTGACCCCTCCAGTAACCCTTTTCATCCACGTGTTCTCCTGCTCCACTTAATTAAGATAAAATAAGAAAAGCAATAAACGAGTGAAGAATGAATATATAGTCCATGTGTTTATTTGGAAAAAAAAAAAGAAAGCCATCCTGAAATATAACAATATCTGTTTCAACACATGCTTCCACATCGGGAATTTTGCAACACAAGTTCATGAACATATATGTAAATACATATATATGTGTGTGGTGTGTGTGTGTGTGTGTGTG
>NC_068990.1:57005258-57006144 GCF_001194135.2 Octopus bimaculoides | reverse complement strand
ATGAGTGTATGTATATGAAAAAATATATATATACATACATACATATGTATGCACATATATGTGTGTATGTATATATATATATATATATAGAGAGAGAGAGAGAGAGAGAGAGACAAAACTTACTTGGAAAAGGATGTGTGGTGTTCGATCATATATTAATATAAATAATATATAAATATATGCATATATACATACATATATATATATATAAATACATACCTACATATATATGCATATATGGGTACCGAACATAAAAAAAAAACGTTAAACACAATGAGAAACGAAAACACAAAAAACGAAAACATAGAAAATGAACTTTTTTTTGAACAACGAAAAAACAGAGAAACGAGACATGCAACATAAAGAATATATCCTTCTGCAGTTGTCCCTGTTTCATCTACTCCGCATTTCGATATATATATAAACACACATACACTCAATTCATTGCTATTTATATTTATGTTTGTTTTTATATTTAGCTATAATAAAAACGATTATAAATTAATCTGATGGTTTACTCTTTGCTTTTGTAGTGTACAAATGTATTAATCTTAAACAAGAATATTATTGACAGTAACTCACTGGTACTGGTGTTACATAAAAAGCACCCAGTACACTCTGCTAAGTGGGAGGAGCTAGGAAGGGCATCCAGCTATAGAGACCATGCCAAAGTAGGTAAAGAACCTGGTGGAACCAACTGGATCTTCTGTTCTTATCAAAACATTCAGCCCATGGTAGCATAGAGAAAGGGTTGTTCAATGATGACATTTTTATATTTGTATCCATATATGTTATATATATATACACAGATGTATTCATATATGAATACATACAAACATATATATATATATATATATATATATATATATATATATATATATATATA
>NC_068990.1:56994372-56997761 GCF_001194135.2 Octopus bimaculoides | reverse complement strand
CACACGAAATCCTTCGAGCGAGATCGTTGCCAGTGCCCCTGGACTGGCTCTTGTGCGGGTGGCACATAAAAGACACCATTTCGAGCGTGGCCGTTTTCATGCGGGTGACACGTAAAAGCACCCACTACACTCTCTGAGTGGTTGGCGTTAGGAAGGGCATCCAGCTGTAGAAACTCTGCCAAATTAGATTGGAGCCTGGTGTTGCCATCCGGTTTCACCAGTCCTCAGTCAAATCGTCCAACCCATGCTAGCATGGAAGGCGGACGTTAAACGATGATGATGATGATGTGCTTGTATAAGTGTGCGATTTTATTCATATATATCTGCTTCTCATAGTATATTCTTGATGCTTTCATTCTGTTCTACTTTATTCACATTGATATTGGTGCTATCACCCTACTTTTAATTCTCTTTTGAATATTTTCAATGAGAAAATATCTTGAAGTTAGCAGTATTGACATGCTTATTCTGAAGCACATGTGTCCAACTTCTGCATATGTATTAACACTGATTTATTCACAATGATTTTAAATATATATCTTACAATGCTGAGACCGTACATCTCTTATGTATGTGTGTTCATTCCTACAGCTGTTTCAATAATTCTTCTATCACCATACTTTACATTAGATGTATAAAAATCACATCTTAAAAGGGAAAAGTGTCCATTGCGATATATGAAGAATGGATTATAACTTTGCTCTCATACAGAGTGAAAATATGAAGAACAAAAGAAAATCCTTGAAAATAAGTAAAAGCAGAAAACTAGAATATAGGATGTACACCTTACTAATTTCCCAACCTAAACCTGATTCTTATTCTATCAGTCTCTTTGACCAAACCACTAAGTTATGAGAGTGTAAACAAAGTAAAAGCAGTTGTCGAGTAGTGGTAGGAAACAAACACAGGCTCAATGACACATGCACATAGATATATACATATAATGGGCTTCTTTCAGTCTCCACCTACCAAATCCACTCACAAGGCTGTGTTTAGCCCAAGGCTATAGTGGAAGACACTGGCCCAAGGTGCCAGCCAGGCAGTGGGACTGAACCAGGAAACGTGTGGCTAAGAATCAATCTTCTTACCAAACAACCACACCTGTACCTATACTTATTTATCCATGTGTATATATGTTATTTATCCATATGTATATTTATCCATATGTATACTATTTATCCAAATGTATATTTGAACATTGTTATCGATATTTTATGGTGTTGGTTCTCTGCTAGTTGCTTATTGAAATGAATTTAATTTTGATTTTATTTTTTCAAAGCTAATTTGCTTTTTAAAATTTTTATTTAGCATATTTTATGCTTTGTTTTAATTGCTTTTATCTACTCATTTTAGATTTATCATTTAAATGTTTATTTATATTTACAGTAATATTTTATATGTAACTATGCACATATGTGTATAATTGTAGTTCTTCTGAACTGATACCTACCTATGTCTTTGTGTATGCATCTGTAAATGTAATAACTCCACCTGGTGTTCTTGTATACTTGTGTTGGTAAATATATATAACTGTTTATCAAGGTTTTCTTATGAATAGACTTCTTGCTTGTTTAATTAATATTGTCTGAATTTTTAACTTTGTTACAGCCTGGTATATTTTTATCTCTTTGAACTGCTATACACTTTGTAACCTCATACATGTTGGACAAGAGAGCCTTGTCAATTATACAAAATTATTTTTTCCTTCTTTCTTTTTTTTACTTCTTATCATTTTAATGTTGTTCTTTCTATATAAGAGTGGACTTGTATTGTATTGTATTCTTCATATTCCTCTATAAACACTATTTGTTGAAATGTGAATTTTAGGTCTTATGTAACAGCATGGTGGTGTAAGAATTATTTAAACAGCTGTAGGAATGAGTATATCGAGACATTGCTTTCTGCTATTCTTTCTAATATATTTTGTTCTGTTTGTGTTATTGTCTATAATTGTAGTAGTTGCTACAATGCACATGGATATTTTCATATGTGTAGACTTAGGTATTTAACACAGTAAGTATATTGAGTTCTAATATAATTGGTTATTTATCATGCATTCAAAAATATCATAACATTGTGTGTGTGTGTGTGTGTGTGTGTGTGTGTGTGTTTTGACACAAACACAAGTTATATATTTACATATGTGACATGTATATTTATGTATACATATGTTACATCAAATATAACTCTGCTTGTCAGCATAAGATATTTTATTAAATATTTTTGAAATTTATTTCTATGTTGGGATGATGCTAACCTAATACTTTCTGTATATCATTTATATATATATGGGATCCAAGACCACAATGTTAGCAACTTATGTAGGAGAAAAGTAACTCTGAATAAAAATTGGAATTGGGTAGAGATAATTCTCTAATACTAGTACAGACAACTGGTCAAAAGCTGATTACATAACAAAATGGGCCTAGTACATCTAGAAAAAGAAAGCAGCTAAAAATGAAAGATTGAATAGAAATGTGAAGTCTGTAAGTCATGGTGCAGGCAACTTGTCTCAGAGAGGAGATATTCTGAATAAAAGCTCGTATAGAATGAAGAAAGTCACTTTTCTTCTGCTACAGACAATCTTTTTAATGGGAATTGTATGATAAAATACTTCTAGTCTGTTAGGAGACACTGTGACACTTCAAGACTTGTCTGTGTGCCAGCATGGTAAAATGGATGTAGATTGATGAAATATCATGATGATATATATACATATTCTTATGCAATGGTCTCACAGTGACTCTTTCTACTATGTTTTACTGTGTTAGTTTCCTGTGTGTCCATATGTGAAATGTCTATTAGACATTTGTTATTTTTCACATTGTGATTTAGTTGATAAATTGATGCAGTATGTCCATGCATCATGCTGTTGTTACTGTTAAGCATCAGATTGTTGTAAGTGTCAATGCACAGTTATAAACCATTACTGATTAGGCAACGCAATACAGCCTCTTATCTTGTTAAAATTTATCTGGTACTAATATACTACAATCAGTTTTATATTGATTAAAAAAGAAAAGTTTATTTTGTAGTCTCAAGAATATAGGTAGGTGCTGATGAAGCAGTTTTATATCAGAGTTGTGATGTCATGAAGGGAGAAACTCACGGTATTTTCAGTTATCATTCTAAGATTTGGGAATGAAAGCTACTGTGACAATGTATATATATTTTTTCTTGTCTCTCAATGAATGATTAATTAACTCTTGGAGATTTCTTGTATAATCTTTCAAACATCAAATAAAGAGTCATTAGTGTTTCTTTCATCACAAATCTATATTGTTTTATCTTGTTGTGATTTATTCACCTAACAACATTGCTTATCAAGAAATATTTTCCCAACACCAGTTCTGTCTTTCTTGCAGTTCTTTCATTCTTCTTCTTCTTCT
>NC_068990.1:56988613-56994252 GCF_001194135.2 Octopus bimaculoides | reverse complement strand
TTATAAGGCTTCAGAAATGATATTGTATGTGTATGTATGTGAGTGCGTATTTTATCTTTTATTTGTTTCAACCATTGGAATGTGCCCATGCTGCAGCACCACTTTGAAGGGTGTAGTCAAATAAATTGACCCTGGTACTAATTTTTGTAAGTCTGGGTACTGTTTCAATGTGTCTCATACCAAAACTCTTTTTTAGCCATTGAAGGAAATTCTGTCATTCTCAGAAGTGTTGATTTTAAATTGTTAAAATTATTCAAGTTTCTGTAAGAGCAAAATTACTGAAATAGTGGTCATACTGTACAATTTATGTAAAATCCCATAACTTGAGCTTACCATATCATAGACTATACCTGTATTTATTTAAGTATTCATGTCGGTTTCACATTTATGTGCTTACTTTGGTATATATATAGCTTTATAATAGTATAAAATACAATTATAATTAAGGATGCAAAGGATTCTATGCCTATATGCTGAAAATAGACGTTAAATCCGATTTAGCATCTATTTTCAGCATATAGGTAGAAAAGCCTCTGTGCCCTTGATTATAATTGTATTTTATATTATTATAAATTTCTATATATGAATTTACCTAAACAGGTCTATCTTATATGCTGGCCATTGATAAGATTTTTAATGATTTCATCCTTTAATTATATTTGTATGTATGTATATATATATATATATATATATATATATATATATATATATATATATATATATATGTATACAACCAGCTTCTTTCAATTTCTGTGTACCAAATACACTCATAAGGCTTTTGTTGGCCTAGGTCTATAGTGGAAGGTACATATTCAAAGTGCCATACAGTAGGACTGAACCTGAAATCATGTGGTTGGGAAGCAACTTCCTTAGCATGCCTGTGCCTATGATTCAATGTATCATTCTTCTTTTTTTAAGAGAATAAGGTATAATTAGGAGGATATTTGTCTGCCATTCCAGCAGAGCAAGCAACCTCATAAAGGCAGTCTCATAATAGTATACTGACCCTTGAAATTATAAATATCATTTCTGAAGCCTTATAAAAGTAATAAAAGTGAGGACCAAAAGGAGGAGGAGAAGAAGAAGAAGAAGAAGAAGAAGAAGAAGAAGAAGAAGAAGAAGAAGAAGAAGAAGAAGAAGAAGAAGAAGAATGAAAGAACTGCAAGAAAGACAGAACTGGTGTTGGGAAAATATTTCTTGATAAGCAATGTTGTTAGGTGAATAAATCACAACAAGATAAAACAATATAGATTTGTGATGAAAGAAACACTAATGACTCTTTATTTGATGTTTGAAAGATTATACAAGAAATCTCCAAGAGTTAATTAATCATTCATTGAGAGACAAGAAAAAATATATATACATTGTCACAGTAGCTTTCATTCTCAAATCTTAGAATGATAACTGAAAATACCGTGAGTTTCTCCCTTCATGACATCACAACTCTGATATAAAACTGCTTCATCAGCACCTACCTATATTCTTGTATGATACACACACGATATTGTACCAGTATTTCACATTATCATTTAAATTACTTATAATATTTCTTTAATACTTCTTTGATTTCCACGATGCTTAAGATACATTAATTTAGCCAGACAGAGATGACCTGTTAAATTATTAAGTGACCTATGCTGTTTTGATAAAATAGTTAAATAGATAACATTGTAGTAGTTGTATGCTGTCAACTTAATGTGACAGTACCCTGAAGGGAATAATACTACTGTTGGTTAGACCTAGGAAGCTACACCACTTCCTGTAAGCCTTGACACATTTCTTGTGTCCTTATATTTACAAGGGGGAGACAAGCACCTCCACCCAGCTAAGCCTGCATCCAGAGACATGTTTCTGAGTCTTTGCTCATCATCATTCTAACCAACAGTAGTATTATTCCCTAGGTCTAACCAACAGTAGTATTATTCCCTTCAGGGGACTGTCACATTAAGTTGACAGCATACAACTACTTCATCGTATCACTACTGCATAAATCTCTCTGAGAGATTTAGAAATGTATTATTTCTAGATGACATTGTGTTAAAAACTTTGGAACTAAGAGAATGAGAAAATCTGCTGTGAACACCAACTCTAAACTTACTTCTGTGTGTGTATGTATGTGAGTGCGTATTTTATCTTTTATTTGTTTCAACCATTGGAATGTGCCCATGCTGCAGCACCACTTTGAAGGGTGTAGTCAAATAAATTGACCCTGGTACTAATTTTTGTAAGTCTAGTACTAATTCTGTCAGAGACTTTTAAAAGAACTTCTACTTTATGGAGACATAAGCAAACCAACTCTGGTAGAGGGACAAACACAAATACACACACAGACATGCATATCTATATGTATGTATTTACAATGGGCTTCCACCCAGTTCCTGTCAACCACATTCACTCGCAAGGCATTGGTCATCCTGAGGTTATAAGTAGAAAACACTATAACATACATACTTGCATACGTATATATATAATATGTACACACACAGCCAAGTGGCCAAAGAGGACAGCTGCATAAAGAATTGCCAGTCTCAAACTGTGGAAGGAACCTGTGGAAGAGGTGGACCCAGGAAAACTTGAGACAAGGTGGTGAAGTGTGATCTTTGAGCATTGGGCCGCACAAAGGTGATAACAAATGAGTATGAACTTCATGCAGCTATCCAGCTTAGCAGTTTCAATCAAACTATCTAACTCATGCCAGCACAGAAAGCAGATGTTAAATGATGATGATGATATATACAGGCTGGACAAAATAATGGAAACACCTAGCATCATAGCATCATAATTTTGAAATATCGATAAAACCGTCAAAAGCTTCTTTATTTTTATATTTTTTAAAATTTATTATTAGTATTGCTTAATATGTTTTGCTAAAATTGCTTTTCCTTTTCCGATATCATCAGTAAAAGGCAATTAAAATTCATTAAAATGACAGATCTATCGAACTTTCAAAGAAATCAAATTGTTGGTGCTCATATGGCAGGTGCTAGCAGAATGAGAACAGCCGAAATGTTTGGTGTATCAAGAAGTACTGTCTTGAAAGTAATGGCAGCCTTTGAGAAAGAGGGAAAAACCTCCTCGTTGAAACAAAACTCTGGAAGAAAACCAAAACTTTCAGATAGGGACTGCTGGACTCTTACACAAATTGTTAGAAAAGATCACAAAAATACAGCTCCCAAAATTACTGCAGAGCTTAATGACTACTTCAAGAACCCAATTTCCACAAAAACTGTTCACCGGGAGCTGCACAAAGCCAGATTTCACGGGAGGGCTGCAATCACAAAACTACTACTTTCAAAAACATACATTGCAAAGGATTAAGAGTGGAGTAAAAACCTAGAGCATTGGAAGAATGTTATTTTCTCGGACGAGTCATCCTTTACCTTATTTCCGGCCACCAGCCAAGTATACGTGTGGAGACAGCCAAAAGAAGCACATGACCCACACTGCCTTCTTCCAACTATTAAACATGGAGGAGGATATCTGTGATGATCTGGGAGGCAATATCTTGGAGATCCACTGGCTCAGTGATTTCAAGGCTATTTAAACATTTTATTTGATCAGATTCATCCTATGGTTGCGGAATTGTTTCCAGAGGGAAATGCAATCTTTCGGAGTAATAATGCACCAATTCACACACCTAAAGTTGTTACTGAATGGCACGAGGAACATTCTAGTGAAGTTGAACATCTTATCTGGCCACCACAGTTCCCAGATCTCAATATCATTGAACATTTATGGTGCCTTTTTAGAAAAACAAGTAAGGAGTCAATATTCTTCACCATCATCACTACAAGAACTGGAGACTGTTTTAGCTGAAGAATGGACAAAAATTCCTTTAGAAAGAATTCAAACTTTGTATGAGTCCATACCTCATAGAATCCAAGCTGTAATTACTGCCAAAGGTGGGCCTATCCCATATTAAAATAAACTTGAAATTCTAAGTTGTTTCCATTATTTTGTCCAACCCATGTATACATATAATGCACATACATATGTGTATGTGCATATGTGTGTAGGTATATATGAGCATTTATATCTATGTACTGTCTAGTTTATGCCATATCCTTTATGTATCATGACATAGTGGTTCTGTATACAGGGGGAAATAAAGTAATACTAGATTGAAATACAATTAAACCTTTAAAAGCTATATTATGACAATGACTATGACCACCATGAACACCACCACCTTCTCAGTCCTGCCAAATATAGCTATAGTGCACTAAATAAAACCAGTAAAAGAATATGGATACATACTTCTGGTAAGTAGTGTAGAATCTATGTTAAAGTTTAGAAATCTGTCATTATGTCCATATTTAATTCCTTATGGAACTATATCTTATAAAACTATATCTATCTATCTATATATATATATATATATATATATATATATATATATAAAGCATGATCTATTCATGATCAGAGTTGTTCAAAAATTGAGGTACTACTGTATTTGAATTTAAATGTTAATCAGAATGTAATTTTTAGATGAACAGCATCTTGAGAGAAAAGTATCATTCATAGTTTCATATAAGACTTACCCTATTTTGCTCAGGCCGGTAAGAATGGTATAAATACTACCGATTCCCCTTTCTCTTTCTTTATAAATTTTCAATCTTTATCTGTACTTTATCTTCTGTCTTTCGCTTGTATCAGTTATTAGACTGTGGCCATGCTGGGGGCACTGCCTTGAAGAATTTTAGTTGAATGAATTGACCCCAGTACCTTTCTTATTCCTTAACCCTTTCGTTACCGTATTTATTTTGAGATGCTCTGTGTTTCTTTCAATTGATTTGAAATATAACAAAGAATTTAGTAAAACAACTTAGTTATCATTAAGCTAGAGTTAAGAACATAATTGTGACTGAGGTTTGGGGGAAGATTTTAATTCAAAACTTATGAATCAAACATTTGTACTACAAAGCCAGAGACGGTTTCAGTCGGGTTGGTATCAAAAGGGTTAAAGTCTGGTGCTTACTATATCGGTCTCTTTGGCTGAAGCACTAAGTTATGGGGGGGGGGTGGTGTAAACACCAAAACTAGTGTTGATGTGGGATAAACACAGACACAAAGACACACACATGCATAGGTATATTGATATATATGACAGGCTTCTTTCAGTTTCCATCAACCAAATTTATACAGAAGCTTTGATCAGCTCAAAGCCATAGTAGAAGACACTTGCCCAAGGTGTCATGAAATGGAACTAACCTCAGAACCATATGGTTGGGAAGCAAGCTTTTTGCTACTCCTGCACCTGTATATAAAGAAAAAGTATTTGGTTTCCCTATTTCAAAGTTATTTTTCCAGTTTCATATATATTATTCAATCAATAAGCTAAATACTTTTAGTAGCAGGATATAAGTAACTCTTTAGGAAAAACTTAATATCATTGGTTAGAAATATTCGGAGCATTATTTTTGAGCAAAAGGAAAGAAAATTGCAATTAGTTTAGTTATTGTATCAAACTTTTCCTTGGCAAATTATGTAAGGTCTGAGAATACCTTTGGTTCTTTGATTTCAAGTTATCAATTTGTCTGGAATAAATCGTATTACAATGCACATACAGTAGAATCTCGGTTTATGAACGCCTCACAAAAAAATCATGCTTTATAAAACTATATCTATCTATCTATATA
>NC_068990.1:56986247-56988462 GCF_001194135.2 Octopus bimaculoides | reverse complement strand
TAAAGCATGATCTATTCATGATCAGAGTTGTTCAAAAATTGAGGTACTACTGTATTTGAATTTAAATGTTAATCAGAATGTAATTTTTAGATGAACAGCATCTTGAGAGAAAAGTATCATTCATAGTTTCATATAAGAAATTTTGGTTTATTTTCAAACCAATACATTCTATATACATCTTGCACTGTAGGATGCTCTCTTCACAACTTGTTGATTGGTAATCAGGATGATTTCACCACTGTACAGTAGTGTGGCTACATAAAGTGGTATCTAGCAGTATCAGTGTCACCAGGAAATGTCCAGTTTCGTCTGGCTCACATTATAACCTGTTTTTCTTCCTACTCTGTCATCCATGCAGCCACCTCTTCAAACCAGAAGAAGCTCTAAACATGCAACAGCTATTTTGTTTTACTACTTCAGTTTTGACTGCTTTTTCCTGTTATATATACCTCATCAATCATGAGACATTTCTGCTTCCCTCAGTACTTAATAAACAACAATCATTTTATTAAATCCATCAAATTCTTGTGACTTTTAGACATTAGCAGAAACATACAGGTTATCTATTCATGGAAGAAATAAAGGCTATGAAAATATTAAGTCATGCCTTTAAACTTATTTCTTTCTTCTATGGTAAAATTTTACTTGGGTAAAATTCGATTTTCATTTTCCTGTGGTTAATGAAATAAGCAAGCATGAGTCACAGATTAATTTCTTGAGCTACACCAATAAAATTCCTCGTAGCATTGCAATGAAATCAATTATTTCTGTAATTAACTAAGGTCCAATCAATCAGAAAAAAAGAAGTATTTTTTTCCATTTGATATATTTTATGGAAAATTTCAGTGCAGATTTGTTATAAAACTATGCTTCATATTATAATACATTTCGTACACAAATAAAAGGACAATGTTCCATCACAAGACTTTACTACCTCACTGAGGCCAATGACCTATCAAATGCCTTTTACACCTGGTAACTTCCTCCATCCCCCTCTCTCCTCTCACCATCTTTTTACTTTACACAATTATCAATAAGACCATAAATATACTTCAACAAAAATACTCTCCTCACAGCTCTCTCTCTCTCTCTCTCTCTCTCTTGTAAAGAGTTTTGATCTAGCTGAGGTTTATTATCTCCCTACAACATACATATTTATCCACAGTTCCAAGCTTTACATTATTCAGATTATCACTAGCTTTCTAATATTCTGTTTTTGTCTAAATTTTTTTTGTATGTAATATGATTTATGGTATTAAAATAAAAAAAACTCTTCTGTCTTCTGTTCAGTGTCAAGGGTTAGGCAAACAAACGTGGTCCCATTCTCATTGTTTTTATGGTCAGAAGCAATCAAATAAGTAATTAAGCAAGCAATCAGTTTACAAAATATAATTATACTATAGAAATTTTAATGAAAGTTTGTTTCTTGCACTCAGAGTTGACAGTCTATAGCTCAAAGCTTTACTTATCACTTATGGCATTAAAGAAACCAACGTACAGTAGTCTGTATACAAACAGGTTGGCTGCTAAGCAGGGACCAATCTTCGAGTGACATTTTATTATTATGTGTTACTGTCATTGTGGAAGATAGATACCAAGTTCTTGCATCCTAAAAAAAGAAATCAGCATCTTTGTATGTGTGTTTGAATGCATGTCTACATGCATGTGTGTGTGGGTATGCTGGTGTGTGTCCTGGTGTGTGACTGTATATGAGAGAGATAAAGACAGAGATACACATACAACACACACATATACATGAATATATATATATATATATACATATGTATATATATATATATTTATATATATGCACACATATATGCATAGAAACACATTTTAGAATGTATGAAATCAGTAATTGAGGTAGATATATTTCGCTATCTATCTATCTATCAATATACAAATATATATATATATATATATATATATATACATACATAATTTTGCATAAATATGCATATATGTATATAGATATATGTGTATATATATATATAATTATATATGTATATATATATATAATTATAGCTGATGAAGTAGAATGTTCTCTATGTGGCTTGTGCTTTCTCGTCTACGTTTTGTTTGCAATGTCCTGTACCCAGATATGCACCTATACATACAGGTGGATGTTGGTATGCAAATACCTGTACGTATATATGCATATACTCATTTACTATTTGTTTATATATATATATATATATATATATATATATATATA
>NC_068990.1:56983762-56985086 GCF_001194135.2 Octopus bimaculoides | reverse complement strand
TATATATATATACATACACACACACACACACACACAAAGTACATGTATTTATCTGCCTTTGAAAGTGTTTACTTAAGGTGCTAGAAAATATAGAATGTGATGTAATGCTTAGATATTATTAATACCTTTTTTTAAAGATGAGAAATTTCCATTATACATACATCCATACAAATATGTGTGTGTCTGTGCATTAATTTACATTTGTGTGTAAATACATATATATACATATATGTATATGTGTGTATGTGTGTGTGTGTGTGTGTATATATATATATTGTTTTTGCTGATAAAAAAAGCTATTGAAGCAGAAAAATATATTAACAAGAACAATACCTATCATCCTATCATGATATTGTGAGGGTAGATGAGCCATAAGTTATACAATGCTGAATTTTTCAAATGCTGTAATTTTTTCTTTTAATATATTCTTAGCGCTTCTATAAATGAATTTAAAATCAAACCTCAAACTCTGAATATATTAAAATATTGATCATAGCATAGAGATAAGCTATAATTTTTCTAAAGGTGACATTGTCAGCCTACAAGAGAACTCTGAAGAAGAATTATATTTATTAGGAATGATTGGAAGAAATACCTCTTAAAACACCTCTCCCTACCTCTCTCCTTCTCACTGTTCTCTCTCCTGTCTCTTCCTATCCCTATCTCCCCCCTCTCTTTCTCTCTCTTTATATATATCTATCTCCTCTCCCTCTCTCTTTCTAACACTGCCTCTGGCGTTATCATGCCTCTAGATGCAAATGTTGTAGCAGATGTGAATATTTTATCTGAAGTACAAACCATTTGCATAAGCTACTACATGTCACCATGTCCTTACTAAACGGCTCATTTACACACATGATTTACCTATGCTGCATCATCATCTTGCATTCGTTTTACAGTTTCCTTTTGTTTTCTTTCCATAATGACTGCTACAACATCAAACTCCACAATATTTTCCTGCAGTTATTTAGGAAAACATATTTATCAATGTTACAAATGATTCAAATTTGTGTAACAAAATTCAGTTATTTGTTTTAGATACATACATATATTTGTATATATGCATGTATGTGTTTATGTGCATATATAGATATAAATATATCCGTATTCACACACACACACATACATATATATACATGTATATATATACACACACACACACACACACACACATATATATACTGCCTCTCTCTCCCTCTTTCTCTCTTTCTCTTTCTCTCTCTCTCTCTCTATATATATATATATATACATATATATATATATACATATATATATATATATATATACATGTATGTATATATATATATATACATGTATGTATATA
>NC_068990.1:56981705-56983595 GCF_001194135.2 Octopus bimaculoides | reverse complement strand
ATATATATATATATATATATATATACAGGGTGCGATGGTTAAATTGTTGCCATTTTATGCTTTTAATTTCGTGCATGTGCATTGTTTGCTTTTGATTTTGTCAACTAGATGATATTGTAGGATCAGTTGGGCACCATATGTGAGAAAAACAGCACCATGATTCCATTCGCTCTGTCAGAAATTTGGAAATGACATGCTGTACTGCTTGCATTCATGCTGGTAGCTCCAATACGAACATATCAGAGTGTTTGGGTTTCAATCAGAAAATTGTACTGAGAATGACAAAAATCAAACATTCAGTCAACATCATGCCTCCATTCATCTTCTCACATGGCCACAGACTCAACATGGAGGCCTACATCAAGTGTCTGGAGGAGGTAGTGCTGCCCTGGGTCAAGAGGGTGGCTGCTAGTAGACCCTATCTCTGGCAACAGGACTTTGCTCCATTTCACACAGGAGAACCCAGTCATGGCTGTCAGACAATTTCTATGACCACATCACCCTTAACAGCTGGCCACCTAACTCCACAGACTGCAACCCTCTTCATTATTTTGTGTGGGCCACAGTTTGAGTGAAAGACCAACAAAACTTCTTGTAACATGAAAGATGAACTGAAGGCAAGGATTATGGCAGCATTCACCAACTTATACAAGGAAACCATCCAAAAGAGTTGCAGGAGATTGCAAAGTCATCTAGAGGCCTTGGTTGAAGTCAATGGCGATTTTATTGAATAAATTTACTCGTTAGAATTGCAAGATATTTTTTATGTAATTTTGGAAAATATATCTGTTCAAATGAGATGTCTGTGTTATTTTCATTTTTGTGTAATTTAGATGAGTTTATTCACTGCAACCTGTACATACATACATACATACATACATGTACGTATGTACATACATACATACATGTACATATGTACATACATACATACATATATATGCATGTATGTGCGTATGTGTGTATATATATATATATATCGTGTATATATTATGCATATATATTTTTGAGTGTGTATGTATATTAATGTTTGTTTTTATGTAATAAAAAAATGATTTTGCATTAAATTAAAATGACATTTGATACAGAACAACTTTTTATTCTTTAGATTTGACAGAGACTTCGAAGTTACAGCCAATTAAATTCTCATTGACATCATTGGATATATGTATAATATGTGCATGTTTATGTGTCTTCTTGTTTTGACATTGCATGATACTTTTAAAACTATGTCATACAAGGAGTGTCTGCTTTTTTTTTTTTTTTACCAATCTACTGTGTAAACATGCCAAGCCAGAAGAAAATCTGCCTCAACAAATTCTGTCCACCCCATACCAGCAGGGAGAGGTTGAAATTAAAGAATTCATAATGAAATAATATATGCATGTATATATATATATATATATATATATATATATATATATATATATATATATATATATATATATATACATACAAAGAGAGAGAGAAAGAGAAAGCAATAGCTAGCTAGCTAGATAGATACATAGATAGATAGACATGTACAAATACATATGTGTGAGGGACATGTATTATTAATGCATAGGTCTTAGATATAAAATGAAAGAATGTAATAATAAATATAGAGTATTATCAAAAAGTAAAAAATAATTGATAATATTAACCTGTAACTGAAATATGAGGTTGCATGTGTTTTGCTTAATACTTTATAGGAAATGAATACAATACTTAAATACAATGTTTAATGATTTTATACAGCTGCATTTTTCTTTCTCAGAGGAATTTAAAAAATACTTAGTGAAGTTAATTACAAACATGCAAGTGAATACACATGTACTGATATGTGTGTATCTATGGACATATATATATATACAAACACACAAATATATATATATATATATATATATATATATA
>NC_068990.1:56978417-56981301 GCF_001194135.2 Octopus bimaculoides | reverse complement strand
ATATATATATATGTGTGTGTGTGTGTGTGTGTGTGTGTGTGTGTGTGACACTTATTCGGTAGCCATAATAAAACTCTAAGTTTCGGATGCTGGGGTGGGAGCCCATGCCAACATCTCTCCAGTTATCCGGCCATTGCAAATTCCTGTGAAAAATGACCCTCATTTATGTATGTATATATGTATGTATGTATGTATGTATGTATGTATACCACAGTTGGGTGTTTGGTTTTAGAAACAGAATCTAGGTGTAAAAACCCTGCCAAAACAGACACAAGTCTGGTGCAGGCACCTGCCTGGCCATCTCCTGTCAAGCCATCCAGCCCATGCCAGCAGGGAAGGCAGACGTTAAACGATGATGACGATGATGATGATGATGATATACACGTGTGCACACACACACACACGTTTTGAGTCTTATTTTCTTGTTTGTATTATCATGCATATATCCATACATATGCCTGTGTGTGTGTGTGTGTGTGTGTCTCTGTATGTGTGTGTGTGTGTATCTCTGTATATGTGTATCTGTGTGTATATTTGTGTTTACATTTATCTATGAGTGTTTGCATAAGTTTTCTTCTATTTTAATTGCTTAACAGTAAAATTACAAAGAATGCCAAACATCAAGAAAATGGTAAGAGCTTATTAAAGCGTACACACATATACATTCCAAACCTATCACGCTAATACACAATGATAAATGCATAGGCAAAATTTTATGAATATATACATATATGTACATATATGTACATACTTCTTTTCTCCTTTCCTTCTCCTTCCTCATCCCTCCCTCTTTGTCTCTCACTCTTTTCTGCCATATACACACACATATATATATATATATTTACATATATATGTAGGTATAAATGTCTGCCTGTGTCTGTGTGTCTGTGTTATTTTAATTTTCCATGATCTCTTTGAGATGTTGGATGCTTAAGAACATAGACATCATCAAATGTACCTTATAACAAATATGTAGCAAATATGTGTGTGTGCTTTAGACAAATGTTTGTGTGTGTGTGCGCGTGTGTGTGTGCGTGTGCGTGTGTGTGTTCATGTGTCTGTGTGTGTAAAATGAAATGTGTATAAAATGAAAGATGCAACTTGTACTCCACCTTATTATTATTGTACCTAAATTGCTTGTGTTAGTTTTTTTGTTAAATCCTTGTCTGTTCAGATGTTTGATTTTTAAATACACACCTGTGTGTGTATGTGTGTGTGTGTGTGTGAGTGCGTGTGTGTGCATATATATTTATATATATTCTTATATGTGTGTGTGTGTGTGTGTGTGGATGTGTGTGTGCATGTGAATGCATGTATGTATATTTGTGTCTGTGTCAGTACATGTGTAATGAGAATGGCTCATTTAGTAGTCTCAAAAATGATCATTTACACTAAACTAATGTTCCACAGACACAATCCATCAGCCATTTAAGTATGATACCATGAATAGGAAGGCTAGACTTTTGACTTAACGAGCAGAATTTATCTGATGATCTTCCACATATTTACTGTCTGCACACTTCTACTCACAAACATAACTTGGCTTTATATGTTAAAAAGAAAAGCCTTGCCCAGGCTGGTATGCTGTTGGAGAAAACCTAGAACTAGTTGATTTGAAGTGGACTGAATCACTCAGACATTTTTGCAGCCATACATGTAAATATGCAATTTGAATAAATAGTATCCTCTACATTAGATAAGCTTACATCTAAGTCAATACATAGATACATACATACATACATACATACATACATAATACACACACACACATATACATATACACATTTATACATATATATACATACATGCAAACATACATACACATACATATACATACATACAAGCATACATACTCATACATACATACATACATACATACATACATACATACATACATACATACATACATATATACATATATTTATTCATTCATTTTCAGATTTTACTTGGACATGGTGTTAGAAATCCATATACCTATGCTGCAGAATGAAGCATTAGTCGAGAACAAAGCAAACTGTGAAATTAAATAACAAGACAACAGGAATTACATAATCACTTTCAATAGCTTACAGCTGTTTCTGTTATAAGATGTAGTGCATTCAGAGCTGAGTGCTTGTGTATCACCTGCTAAAAGGAAGTGTAAGTGTATTTGGGAAAGCATTTACTTACATGGAAAATATCTCCATTGAAAATATTTTCTATAGATTTGTTCCTCTCGTTTCATCTTTTTCTTGTTTTTACTCCTTCTACCATACATACATGATGTAATGAGCAAATATAGGAAAAGACAAAATGAGAAGTTTAAACAGAAGTGTCACAAGTATAATGGTTGAGTGGAACAGAAACATTAAAGTCTTTAATGTTTTGGACACTTGGCCTTCATCAGAAGAATGAAAGAAAGAAAAGAAGGGGGAAAAATGTAGGAAAACTGGTAAAGAAAAAGATTGAGGGGCCTGTGGTTCTTTAAGGAGGACTTATGAAGAGAGGAGAAGGCAGGGTGTTGTGTGCCTGTAAAGGAGGGTGTCCATGTATGGAGATAGGCATAGGGTGTGGTGTGTGTAGTGATGGTGCAGTTGGCTTCAGGGCTATGTTGAGTTTTGTCAGTGCAGAGAGTAGTGATGTAGGATAAGGTGTGTGTAAGAGGCGGGAGTAGATGTGATTGCAGTGTAGGCGCGATGGGATATGAGAGAAGGGAAATGGAAGGTAGGAAAATCACCGAAGAGAACAATAGATCTGGTGAGAAAATAAAAGTGTAAAACGAAAGAGGTATAAAATCTGAAGAGCAAGGTGAAAGTAGTGAGAAATACATTTATATCTATTTATCTATCTATGTAGCTAGCTATATACATATATATATATATATATATATATATATATATATATA
>NC_068990.1:56974127-56978326 GCF_001194135.2 Octopus bimaculoides | reverse complement strand
GCAGTACCAGCATGACATCATGAAGTCTATTTGCCACCTAAATGAGGCTAACCCTTAAGGGTCGATGCTACTGTAGCTTGTAGCCCTAGGAAGACATCTCCTCCAGCTGGATATTGACACACTATCTGTGCCCTATCAGTATTTGCAAAGGGAAGTCATCGTTCCCGTCTCCAGCTTGACGTCATACACACAGAACCAAGTTTCTGGGTATTGACCCATCATCAGCTTGTGAGAACCAGAAGTGGTTCTCGATGCAAATATATATATATATACTTTGTCCAGTGATGAAAAGTCACTGATCTCAAAAAAGTGAACCACTTCCCTTCGCCAACCAGTGGTTGTCACATGTGTGTATGACATCAGGCTGGAGATTGGAACGATGACTTCCCTTTGCAAATATTGATAGGGCACAGATAGTGTGTCAATAGCCAGCTGGAGGAGATGTCTTCCTAGGGTTACAAGCTACAGTAGCATCGACACTTAAGGGTTAACCTCATTTAGGTGGCAAATATATTTCATGATGTGCTGCTACTGTTTATATCTCACTCAGAGATTTATTATTGCTAATATATTTATATGTATATATATAATTTATATATATATTATTCAAGTGTCTAGTCGCAATTTATAATCAAAAGGCACAAGTACAATCGTGACTCTCTCTCTATATATATATATATATACACGGTTAGGAAAGATATATAGACAGACAGATAGATATGAACAAACGTTTAGAAGCAATAAATGGGTCGGTATTTTACAAAGACACTAAATTTTGAATATAGTATAGCTGTGAAAAACAGCAGTTGGGTATTCACCCTAATAATATGGGAAAAAGTTTCTAGCAGATGGATATATGGATATATATATATACACACATTCTTATAAAATTTTCCTCTCTGTCCCCTTAGTTCATTTCTCTGTATCACTTCATGTACCCACTTTCCTTGATGATATGTCCTGACACATATCAACCTTCATCTTTCCCTCTCTCATCAGTTCTTTCTTTCTATCTGCCTCTCTAAATTTCCTCCCTTTTTTGCCAATTGAGATATCCTTGTATTCTTTCTATATCATGACACTTATCGTTATACCATTATTTCTCTTTTAACTTCTTATCAACTGGTTAAAAGCCACTTTCCTCAATCCTATATCCCCAGTCAAGGGAACCATCTCTTATTTGGTGACCCTGCCAGTGTTGGTGATTCTACTAGCACAAAAAAGCATCTAGTATACTCTATAAAGTGGTTGGCATTAAGAAGGGCATCCAGCCTTAGAAACCAAGCTACAAGTGAGACCAGAGATTGGCATAGCTCTCCAGCTTGCCAACCGTGGCCTCATAAAAAAAAGAGAAGTTACCTTCTTGAGTCTTGCTAACTCATAAGGGCCAGTTTCCCAGTTACCAAGGGGCATATATTTCTCACCTGGATGGGACGTTGGTCCATTGCAGGATTACTCGTTCTTGCCAGCTGAGTGGACTGGAGCAATGTGAAATGAAGTGTTTCACTCAAAAGCACAACACATCTCCCAGTCCAGGAATCAAAACCACAATCTTACGGTCATTGGTCCAACACTCTAACCACTAAACCCTGTGCCTCCGTCAACTGTCCATCATTGAGAACAGACATCAACTTATAATGACACATACACATGCACTCATACAGATACATGTATTCAAACATGCATTGCTGTGGAGTTGAGAAGTTTGCATCCCAACTACATAGATTTCAATTCAGTCACACAGTAAAGCACATTAGGTGTGCTCAACAATTGCTTAGGCCAAGTGATGTCCTATGAGTATCTGAGTATTTGGAAGCTGGAGTCAAAGAGAAAACATACATACGCACACACACACACACACACACACACACACACACACACACACACACACACACACACACACATATGTATATGTATATATATATGTGTATGTGTGTGTGTGTCTCCTTGTTTTCACATTACATGATCATTGTAGGTGAATGTCATTGATTTCCCATATTCTATGAAAACATGTCTGATTTTGGAGAGAAATACTTGGAAACAAGTAAGAAAGGCATCCAGAGACACGAAACATCTTATAATAACTTGCCTAGATTACATCTTCAGTGCATGAAACTATTAGTACTTTGTAACTGTATAATGTGTACCTTAAATAATATTTATCTCTGACTGGATAGGGTACTTTTTTTTTGTTGATCCTACATTAATGAGGAAATAAACTATGTAAGTGTGTGTGTATATATATATATGTGTGTGTGTGTGTATAAATAACACAGAATGGGACAAGGACACAAAAGATCCAGACAGTTAGGTGATACAAGAAAGGGACAAAACATACAGTTAGACGATATAAAGAAAACACGGACAGTTCATACGGAGTTTTCTCTCTTCAGTCGAGATCCAGATTATCCGTGCAATTTCGGTTGGTTATTCTCGATATTGCTCCAATCTGGCCAGCCCCATTGTATCGTCTATCTGTATGTTTTGTCCCTTTCTTGTAAAATATCGAACAATAGGGAATGTTTTTAATCTGACCAGACTGAAATTCAAAACAAAGGCTTTTATTTCACTCATTAGGGAACTCTTATATGCTGACGATTGTGATCTAGTCAGTCACTCTGAAATAGGCCTGCAATCTCTTGTATCTGCATTTGACTGAACTTGTGATTATTTTGGCTAGACCATCAACTTGTAAAAAACAGCTATAATGTATCTACATGCACATGGTGCTGTTTGCAACCCACCTAAAGTTTCCATTAAGAGTAAGTTACTTGAGATTGTTGACTTTTTCATCTACCTCGGAAGCTCTGTACAAAATGATGGAAATCTGGACAGAGAAATACATCTGCGAATTCAAAGGACAGTAAAAGCATTTGGTGGTTAAAAATCATGCGTTTGGCACCAACAACAAATAAATAACAACACCAAATTGGCTCTTTATAGATCGTTTGTCTTAACATCCTTGTTGTATTCTTTTGAAACGTGGATGCATTATGAAAGGCATTTCAAATTGTTGGAACAGTTCAAACAAAGCAATTCAACAGCATTTAACAATTAAAATGCAACTTCACCTGCAACTCTTCTGGATGGTCTCTTTGTTTAAGTTGATGAATGCTGCCATAATCCTTGCCTTCAGTTCATCTTTTGTTGATCTCTCACTCAACTGCATCCCACACATAATAATGAAGAGAGTCGTAGTCTGGAGAGTTAGGTGGCTAGATGTTAGGGGTGATGTGGTTGCAGAAATTGTTTGACAATCATGACTGGGTTCTCCTGCTTGTGTGGCCTGGTGCAGAGTGCTATTGCCAGACATAAGGTCTTCCAGCAGCATTATTTCTTCCAGGCACTTGATGTAGGCTTCTGTGTTGAGTCTGAGGCTGTGTGGAAAGATAAATGGAAGCATAACGTCGCCATCACTAGTGACCACTTCAAACACAATGATGTTAACTGGATATTTGATTTTTATCATTCCCAGTATATGTCCTTAGATTGCACTGTCCTCAGATTGACACCCAAACACTGAAATAATCAAATCGGAGCTTCTTTATACACACACACACACACACACACACTCATATATATATATATATATGAGTGAGTAAACAAATGCAAGAAAGAGCACTCAACATATTTATTGGGAGCTACATGCATTGTTCAATGTAGTTTGGTCCAGATTCATGCTACTTGAAGCCCCTATTAGGGACTTTGAAACTTTAAGTAGCATGTAATCCAAATCAAACTGTTTTGAACAATATAATATATATAGATATATGTACATATATATATATATGATGACAATGATGGACTCTCCAGTCGTTAGATGACATATGTGGGTTCGACAATTTCTAACCGCACAACCACACAGATGATTTGTTTATAGCGATCGAATGTCTGTGTAGACATAAGCTCACTCCCTCAATCAGATCGACATTACCTGTACAGGTGCAATGGATACCAAATGTCAGATGTCAAAATGATCACAAAACAATGTGAAATGAAATACTTTGCTCAATTACACAATGCAACACCCAGTCTGAGAATTGAACCCATGATCTCACAATCACAAGTGCAACACTTTAACTACTAAGCCATATATTTGAGAAAGAACAAAGATGGGCAAAAGTACAAATCATAGCTGGAACAAATAAGAGAATGAAAGAATATATATATATATATATATATATATATATATATATATA
>NC_068990.1:56972470-56973995 GCF_001194135.2 Octopus bimaculoides | reverse complement strand
ATGTGTAATAACCGGAAATGTGAAGCCTTTGTAAGTTTTCTCCTGATGAAAAGGTATTGCCGTTGGATTTCCTTAATGGATTGTACATTAACAATGTGAAGAAGCACCCTTTGAAACAATCGTAGAGATATGCTTGAATGGACCCTGTTCTGGTCTCCTTACACTTTATTATTTATATTTATACTCTTATTTTTTTTATATATTTATATTATTTTATCTCCATTGCCTTAAATTTTTAGTCGCCTTTATTATGCACTAATTTATTCCATATATAATTTTCTTCATTCGACTTCACTTGGTGATAAAACCCTTTTAGGTTTTATCACCTTTTATTTGTGTATATGTGTACATTTTATACTATTGGGTTTTACCATTGGGTACCCTATATTTTGATATATATATTCGATTTTTGATAATTGGGGAATGATATAAAGTTGTTTTGACCAATTGGAATGTCCATTCATTATACCTTTCAATTTATTTCTGCTTTCGCTTCTATGTCACCTGAGCACTTTCAGCTGCAATCCTATTTTTATTTTTGTTCTTCAGTTTAATGAAATTGCTTTTTGGTTTAAGAAAGTTATAAAATTATCCTCTTATATATGTGTGTGTGTGTGTGTGTGTGTGTGTGTGTGTGTGTGTGTGTGTGTATTCTTTTACTTGTCTCAGTCATTTGACTGCGACCATGCTGGAGTACTCCCTTGAAGGGTTTTTTAGTTGAGCAAATCAACCCCAGGACTTATTTCTTAAGTCTAGTATTTATTCTATTGGTCTCTTTTACTGAACCACTAAGTTACAGAGATGTAAACACACCAACAACAGTTCTCAAGTTGTGAAGGGGCAGCAAACACAGATACAAGCACACACACAAATCCACTCACAAGGCTTTGATCAACCCAAAACTGTAGTAAAAGACACTTGCCTAAGGTGCCATGCAATGAGACTGAACTCAGAACTATATGGTTAGGAAGCAAGCTTCTTAACACACAGGCACGCCTGCACCATATATATATATATATATATATATATATATACACACATACAGGGTGCGATAAATTGTCGCTATTTTATATATTTAATTTTGCACATCCACATTGTTTTTGATTGTCTTGCCTACACAGTATAGTAGGGTCAGTTGGGCACTATCTGTTGGATAAAACAGCACCATTACACAATTCACTCTGCCAGAAATTTGGAAACAGCATGTTGTGCTGCTTGGCATTTGCACTGGAAGCTCCAATATGAACATTTCAGAGTGTTTGGGTGTCAATCTAAGGACAGTACAATTGGAGGACATGTACCAAGAGTGATAAAAGCCAAACATCTCAACATCATTGTGTTTGGAGTGTTCACTAGTGATGGTGATGTTATGCCTCCATTCATCTTCCCACGTGGCCTCAGACTCAACACGGTGGCCTACATCAGGTGCCTGGAGGAGGTAATGCTGCTTAGGGTCAAGAGGGTGGCTACTGGAAGACCCTATGTCTGGCAACAGGATTCTGCACCACACAAGCAGGAGAACCCA
>NC_068990.1:56970938-56971836 GCF_001194135.2 Octopus bimaculoides | reverse complement strand
ATATATATATATATATACTTCACTGATGTGATCCAGAGATTCTCTCTAAAGAACACTCTTGGTAGTGCTCAAAAGATTCAAACTTAGACTCCAATGTCTTTACTGGAAATATTCCACAAGGTAAATAAAGGCATAAGAAGGATCAGGTTAAATGGGTATAGAAGCAAATGTGTAAATAAGCAAATGTGTAAATAAGCAAATGTGTAAATAAGCAAATTAGACACATCAATATATGAAGTATATTAGATACATCAAATACAAAATATGTATGTATGTATATATAGAAAGGTCCAACTTACACAGATTACAAATGGCAGAGAAAATTAAAGGGGTACTAAATTAATTAAAGGCATTAAATTAAAGGTGTTAAATTTAAGGTATTAAATTAAAACTATTACACATCCATCAGCTGTTTTTGGGGGCTTGGCGATACTCGACTTGTAATACCTTTCTTCCACCCATTTAATTTTTTCTATCACTTGTACTCTGGGTAAGTTGGACCTTCTTATATGTATGCATATATGCATATTTTGTATTTGATGTATCTAATATACTTTATATATTGATGTATCTAACTTGCTTATCCCCACATTTGCTTATATATATATATGTATGTAATATATATATATATATTTGAAGGCGGCGAGCTGGCAGAAACATTAGCACGCCGGACGAAATGCTTAGCGGTATTTTGTCTGCCATTATGTTCTGAGTTCAAATTCCGCCGTGGTCGACTTTGCCTTTCATCCTTTCGGAGTCGATAAATTAAGTACCAGTTACGCACTGGGATCGATGTAATTGACTTAATCCCATTGTCTGTCCTTGTTTGTCCCCTCTATGTTTAGCCCCCTGTGAGCAATAAGGAAATACATATATATATATATATATATATATATAT
>NC_068990.1:56964986-56970928 GCF_001194135.2 Octopus bimaculoides | reverse complement strand
TTTGAAGGCGGCGAGCTGGCAGAAACATTAGCACGCCGGACGAAATGCTTAGCGGTATTTTGTCTGCCATTATGTTCTGAGTTCAAATTCCGCCGTGGTCGACTTTGCCTTTCATCCTTTCGGAGTCGATAAATTAAGTACCAGTTACGCACTGGGATCGATGTAATTGACTTAATCCCATTGTCTGTCCTTGTTTGTCCCCTCTATGTTTAGCCCCCTGTGAGCAATAAGGAAATACATATATATATATATATATATATATATATAATATATATATATGTATAATTATATGTATGTATATATATATTACATATACGATATGTCGATAGACAGACAGATAGATTAACGCATAGATAGATAGATATGATTAAGGTACAAGTAGGTGACAGTGTTCTGAAAAGCCCATCATTGAAAAGGTTATGTCCTTCCTTTACAGGCAGAATGTAGCTACACAGCAACAGAAATTTTTGCAATCTGTTAAAAAATAGGGAGATAATAGATGCAGTGTGTTCTTTTTCCACTGATTTGGACACAGAAAGTTAGTTGCACCAAATGCACTAGAATTGGCTAACAATGAATGCAGCCATGTATGGAAAGGAATGAAAGGATTGCTTAGATAAATTAATTGAATTAGTTGATAATTTTAGTTACCAAGGTGACATAATTAGTTTTGCTGCTTGTAATAGCAAAGAGTTGCTACTTTTAAAGAGAGATGGAATAAATGTTTGAGAATTGTCACCTACTTGTAACATAATCATATGTGTGTGTGTGTGTGTGCATGTGTGTATGTGTGCATGAATGTATGCATAGTGCCAATGCATGAAACACTTTGACTGTGAGTCACTGTGTTACTTCTGCTAAATATTAATATATATATTCTTTTATTTTTTATTTGCTTCAGTCATTTGACTGCGGCCATGCCGGAGCACCTTCTTTAGTTGAGCATATTGACCCCAGGTCTTATACTTTGTAAACCTAGTACTTCTTCTATTGGTCTGTTTTGCCTGACTGCTAAGTTATGGGAATGTAAACACACCAACATTGGTTATCAAGTGATGGTGGGAGACAACACAGACACACAAACATACATACACACACATATAGCTACCAACTAATGCAACAATCGATATTCAGATCTACTGTCAGCAATTAGAGAGTTTGAACACTGCTTTGAAGAAAAAAAGGGCCTCCTTTAGTGAATCGAAAGAGAGTGGTGTTTCATCAGGACAATACAAGGCCTCACACAGCAAAGATCACATCACAGACTATGCTCCCTTGGATTATCATTTGGTCTATAATTAACAGAATCATTTGAATGGATTAACTCTTGCAACAACTGAAGAAATCGAAACTGACCTCTCAGAGTTCTTCTCTTTGAAATCGAAAGAGTTTTTCACTAATGGGATTAAAAAGCTAACACATAGATGGAAAGATGTCATAGAAACTATACTGATGATTAAATTTCATTAAAATGTAAGATATTTTTCGCTTGTTTTTTCATTTAAAATCTGGACATTACTTATGAGATGATCTGATAGGTGGTGTAAGAAACCCTAAAAATTAGAATTGCTGGCAATTTTCTATGATAAAGGGCGATAATTTCAAGAAATTAAGAATTGATAACACAGAATATTGAAAATCAATGCTTAGCAAGGAAATCTTATATTTAGACATGTTTCAGTTTTATCAAACCTCATCAACAAAGTATAGTCTTCTGAAACTTGCTTTGGTTAATAGAAAGGCATGCCTGTGTGATAAGAGGTTTGCTTCCCAACCACATGGTTCCATGTTCAGTCCCACTTGTTTGGCACGTTGGGCAAGTGTATTCTACTATAACCTAAGGTCAACCAAAGCCTTTTGAGTGGATTTAGTAGATGGAAACAGAAAGAAGCTCGGTTTGTGTGTGTGTGTATGTGTGTGTGTGTGTGCATGCATATGTGCATGCATACGCATGTGTGTGTGTATGTGTATCTGTTTCCCACTATACTGTTTGACAACTGGTGTTGGTTTGTTTACATCCCCATAACCAAGTGGTTGAGCAAAAGAGACCAAAAGAATAAGTCTTACACTTAAAATAATACTGGGGTCAATTCATTCGACTAAAAATTCTTAAAAGCAGTATTGTAGCATGGCCACAGTCTAATGACAGAAACAAGTAAGTAATAAAAGAAGGATGTGTAAGGAGAAAAGTGATTACAAAGATTTTGAATAAGAATTATTGCATAGTTACAATCTAAGGTGTAAGTCTTTCTGAAAAAACAAAAGAAAATAATGATAATACAGTTCTATATTTAAGAGATGAGAAATTATGTGCATTATTTACATTATTGACATTCAACAGAAATTTGTCCTCATCTTGTTTGTTGTTAACACGTTTCAGCTGATATACCCTCCAGCCTTCATCGGGTGTTTTGAGGAAATTTCGAAGCTTGGTTCTCATTCCTAAGGTATTTTTCGATATTACTATTATTATTATTATTATTATTATTATTATTATTATTCAGGTCACTGCCTAGAATCGAACTCAGAATTTTGGGGTTAGTAACCAGTGCTCTTAACTACTACGCCATATGCCCATGGTCAATTATATCATCATTATCATTTGACAGTTGTTTTCCATGCTAGCATGGGTTGGACAGTTTGACCATAGCTAGTAAGACCAGAGGCCTCACCAGGCTCCATTTTCTGTTCTGGCATGGTTTCTATGGCTGGATGCTCTTCCTAATGACAACCACTCCACAGAGTACTTTTTATGTGGCACCATCACAAGTGCTTTTAACATGGCACCAGCACAAGTGTTTTCTACGTGGCACCAGCACCACTGTCAAGAATGGATTGTTCTTTTCGAGTACAACAAAAATAAAAAACGTCGCCCTTTCAAAGCCTAGCTAGGCTCATGGGCCCAGTTTCCCGGTTTCTATGGCATATGTGTTCCCCCCAGCTGGACGGGATGCCAGTCCATTGCAGCATTACTCAAGAAACAGGAAGAAAGAGTGAGAGAAAGTTGGGGTGAAAGAGTACAACAGGGGTCACCACCACCCCCTGCCGGAGCCTCATTGAGCATAGGTGTTTTGCTCAATAAACACACACAACGCCTGGTCAGGGAATCGAAACGACGACCCACCGACCGCGAGTCCGCTGCCCTAACCACTGGGCCTCCACCTCGAGTACAACGATGTGATGCACCAGATATCTTGGTCCTTAATCAGCTCCTTTACAAGGCTCAGTGTCTTGAGACTGGCCTTCAATACTTTGTCCTATGTCTTCTTCGGTCTCCCTCTTCTACAAATTCCATTCACTTTAAGTGATCGGCACATCTGTATGCAACTGCATACATTCATACACACGTCTGCATCTGTACTATGTCAATGTTAAAAAAAAATCAATATTCATATGGCTTTGTTCTTATATTTTCTACAAAATAACCCACAAGTCAACAACAAAAGATTACTGTTAAAAGAATAATCCATTGCTGATATTCAATCTAATCCAAAAAATCTGATCGTAGTTTATTGCTTAGCAAGGATATCTGTTTTGTGGCTTTCTTTATAGACATTTATGTTATATGCCTGATCCAGAAAAGTTGATTGAGGCTAAACAACAGCAATAAAGGGCTTCATTCAATGAATGAAAGGAAGGTTATAAGTGACTTATATATGAAATCTGGTGGAGAATGAGAGTGAAGCATTGGTAAGCAATACAGCTTATCAGCAACAGAAAGTAATACATTGGATATATCATAATTTCCCATCAGAAAACATCTGAGCTTCTGAGCAAAGCAGTTATATAAAGTAATATGCTCAGTTATATAGTGTTGTGTTACAAATATGTGTATATGCTATTGAATGTAAACTGTATGATATTTCTTGAGTATAGTTTGCATAAAGTCGGTGAGCTGGCAGAATCATTAGCAGCGAGCTAGCAGAATCGTTAGCAGCAAGCTGGCAGAATCGTTAGCACACCGTGCAAAATGCTTAGCGGTATTTCGTCTGTTTTTATGTTCTGAGTTCAAATTCCGCCGAGGTTGACTTTGCCTTTCATCCTTTCTGGGTCGATAAATTAAATACCAGTTACACACTGGGATCGATGTAATTGACTGATCCATTTGTCTGTCCTTGTTTGTCCCCTCTATGTTTAGCCCCTTGTGGGCAATAAAGAAATAAGAATTGTTAGCATGCCAGATGAAATACTTGGTGGTATTTTATTTGTACTTACAGTCTGAGTTCAGATTCCACAGAGGCCAACTTTGTTTCTCATCCTTTCGGGTTTGATAAAATAAGTACCAGTTGAGCGCTGGGCTCAATGTAATTGATTTAACTATTCCTGGGTAAGAATTAAAAAAAAAACTCACTTCTCTGCCAATCTATGTCAAGGCAGTGTGGCAGAGTAGGCTCATGAAACCAGTATGATCTGAAGCTAAAATTCACAGCCTCCACATCAAACTGTAGTTGGTGGAGAGAACATACAGAAGCTTTTGCCCTGCAAGGGACTGAACATAGGCAATCCAATCCAATAGTTTCCTTGGCATCACATTATAGAAAATTACAGAAAGTTCTTGAGCAACTTGAAGCTAGAATGAATAGAATTAGTATGATCAAAAGTGCGTTAAATGTATCCAAAAGTGTGTTAAATTTTCCAATGAACACAAAATAGTTTCAGGAGCTGCTGTAGAAAGCTAATTGCTGTATAGATCAGAAAGCTAAACAATTATAAACACAGTAATAGAAAGCAGGAGAGGAGGCATGGTCTATTGGTTAGGGTGTTGCGTTCATGATCACAATGTTAAGAGTTCAATTCTTGGACTAGATAGTACATTTTGTTCTTGAGCAAAATGCTTCATTTCATGTTCTCTATCACTTCAACATCTGACATGTAGCACACCATGCACCTGTGCTAGCAATGTCAATTTGATGGCCTGAGTGAGTTTATATGCAGCACAGATTTTTGATCACTGTAAACAAATGATCTGTGCTGGTTGTTCAGCAAGAAATTTCAAAACCCATCTTTCTTGTTTTTGGATACTACCATTAATATAAAGCAGACATAATGGGACATCTTGTATGATGTTATGAAGTGTGAAGAACATTTCTTAAGAGTAGATTTACTGAAAAATGTATAACCCCAAAATATACTATTATTAACAGAACCATCAAATAATGCAGTTGGAATGAAGTTGGTGAAGAAGAAGTGAAATTTTATGCCAGCTTTTACTATGGGAGTCAGTACAAGGCAAAAGAAGAAGAGGCAGATCTTGTTCATTATATATGCAGCAGTTGCTAGAGGAGACTCATTTTGGAAAAAACTGTGTTGCAGAGATGGTGAAGGAGAGAGAAGTGTGGAGAAGACAGTTGATGCGATCAGAGTGTGCTTAAGAATGATGTTGATCACAGTAATGAATTTAATTAATTCCTGATATATTTAGGACCTAGTTCTTGACACCCTATTTTCCTCCAATTCAAATATGCTTCCTTATTTTGCATTTTATAATTTCTATATTTTGGTGATTATATATATGCATACATATATGAAAAATACGATAAATAAAAAGATGTATGTGTGTGTACATGTAAGTATATGTAAGTATACTTAAATATTTATATATATATAGACACACACACATTATTTTTGAATATGTATATGTGTAAGAGTGTATGAATGGTTGTGTTGTCTTGACATTGTGTGATTGTAGCAAAATGGTTATCAATGTCATTTAAACAATGTCATTCCTTTCCAATTTTCTGCAAGATCATATACACCCATGAGGGAATATTATCCCAGTTTGGAAACAAGTGAGAGTTGGTGACAGGAAGGGCATCCAGCTGTAGAAACTCTGCCAAATTAGACTGGAGCCTAGTGTTGCCATCCGGTTTCACCAGTCCTCAGTCAAATCGTCCAACCCATGCTAGCATGTTAAGCGGACGTTAAACGATGATGATGATGAT
>NC_068990.1:56961933-56964367 GCF_001194135.2 Octopus bimaculoides | reverse complement strand
TGGCTCCCGTAGGATTTTCGAGCGAGATCATTGCCAGTGCCCCTGGACTGGCGTGTGCGGGTGGCACATAAAAGACACCATTTCGAGCGTGGCCGTTTTCATGCGGGTGACACGTAAAAGCACCCACTACACTCTCTGAGTGGTTGGCGTTAGGAAGGGCATCCAGCTGTAGAAACTCTGCCAAATTAGACTGGAGCCTAGTGTTGCCATCCGGTTTCACCAGTCCTCAGTCAAATCGTCCAACCCATGCTAGCATGTTAAGCGGACGTTAAACGATGATGATGATGATGATGATGATGATATTTATATATATATAGACACACACACATTATTTTTGAATATGTATATGTGTAAGAGTGTATGAATGGTTGTGTTGTCTTGACATTGTGTGATTGTAGCAAAATGGTTATCAATGTCATTTAAACAATGTCATTCCTTTCCAATTTTCTGCAAGATCATATACACCCATGAGGGAATATTATCCCAGTTTGGAAACAAGTGAGAGTTGGTGACAGGAAGGGCATCCAGTTGTAAAAATCAGCCTCGATATACTCCGTCCAAACGATGCAAGCACATAAACACTAATGAAACATATCTTAAACAATACAAAATGTAGTTTCAGCAAGGAGTTCTTCAAAATATGATGAAATAGTTTAATACAAAAATTATTATAATGCTGCTTTTGCAACATTAGAAAGTACAGTAATCCCTTGACTATCGTCAGTGTTACATTCCAAAACCTCCCATGATAAGTGAAAATCCACGAAGTAATAACAGAACTGTACTGTAAATATTTTTTATCATTTTCATAATTTGTATATATTTATTTGCAAATGCAAAACAATACCACACACTCGCCTCCCAAGTTTCTTTTTTCATACTGTATGTCCGATTTTTTTGTTTACTCATCTATGGTACACTACATATTTTCTTTTGATATACTTCAAATAATGTGTTATACATTACAGTACTGTTCTCTATTTTTATTTAATTTATTCATTATTTTTTAGGCATGAAAATGCTTATTTTACCACAGAAATGATTGAAGTAAAAAAAAAAATGTAAATACTTATTGGCCACTGAAACCTATAATATAAATATACATATATTAGCCAGAAAAATCTGTGATGTACTGAGTGCATGATAGGTGAATCGTGATGTACTGAGTGCACAGTAAGTGAACCGCAATATGGCAAGGGGTTACTGTAGTTATACTTTGATTTGTATACTTGTCTGTTTTTCAAGCACTAGCAAATAAAATAGGTGTGGAGTGGCTGTGTGGTAAGAAGCTTGCTTCTCAACTACATGGTTCTGGGGTCAGTTCCACTGTGTGGTACCTTGGGTTAGTATCTTTGTGAGTAAATTTGGTAGACAGAGACTGAAAGAAGCCCATCATGTGTGTGTGTTTGCTTGTTTGTGTGTCTGTGTGTTTGCATCTATGTTTGCCGCAACCACTGCTTAACAACCTCTACAGGTGTCTTTTTGTCCCTGTAACTTAGCAGTTCAGCAAAAGAGTTTGACTAAATAAGTATCAGACTTAATAAAAATATTAATTGGGGTTGATTCATTTAGCTAAAAAACTCTTCAGGACCGTGTGCAAGCATGATCACAGTTTCGTGACTGAAACAAGTAAAAAAATATAACAGATTTTCTTTTAGTTTTGGGGTTTTACTGTTTTAGCAACCAGCCTCAGACCAATTTACCTGACAAACCTGTGTTTGAGAAAAATGATTTCAGCATATTTCTTCTCAGATAAAACTGCATATTTTATTTCTATTTCATCTATCTTTTTTGCAATATAACAAAGATACATTGTGTTTAACCCTTTAGCATTCAGATTATTCTGTCAAATGTAATGTTTCACATTGTTTTGCATTAATCATGTATTGTATTATAGCTTTCAGATTTTCATCAGGTAAATTAATTTTTAGAATTACATTGTAGGGTAGGTTTGACAGGCCAGATCTGGCCGGTTTGAATATAAAACAGGTAGAAAATTTGGGCCTGATATGGCCAGTCTAAATGCTAAAGGGTTAAATATTGATAGTGGCAATGAATTTAGATGCAGTAATGCACTGATGTTTATTTAATTCATTATTCAGAGAATTTGCACAAAAGTTGAGATTTGATGAGCTTTCTCAAAATTAGCAACTGCAACAGTTAATTATTTGAAGATAATTTATTACAGTTACATTTACCTTTTCCACACATAAACACAGATATATATTCACGCACATACACATATATATATATACACAGATGTAATTCTGTAAAGTTACATATGTATATGTAAATATATATATACACACACAAAAATCCCCCATGTACCTACATACATACATATATGTATATATATATATACATATACACACATGTATATATTTATATAGATATCTATGTATATATATGTATATATATATATATATATATATAT
>NC_068990.1:56961609-56961923 GCF_001194135.2 Octopus bimaculoides | reverse complement strand
TACATACATACATATGTATATATATATATATAGATAGATAGATAGATAGATAGATAGATAGATATAAATGTATATGTGTAAATATATATATATATATACATATATACATATATATATGTATATGCATATTCATATATATGTAAATATATTTTTATAGTTATATAGATATGCACGTAAGTATGTTTATATACTACATGCATACATATATATATATATACATATGTATGTATGTATACACACACACACACGTATGTATATACATATGCATATATATGTATTTATATGTATACATGTGTATATATATATATATATAT
>NC_068990.1:56959028-56961599 GCF_001194135.2 Octopus bimaculoides | reverse complement strand
CATATAAATATATATATATATATATATATATACATATATACACATGTATACATATAAATACATATATTTATACACATATATGTGTCTAAATAACTATGCATGAAACTTTTTCACTGAATGGTTGTATATATGGGTGTACATATACGTTACGAATTATACACATTATTATGTCATTATTATCATATATTATTATATATTCATACATCATAAATATGTATATATACATGTAATGTATATGTATATATACACACACACATGCACACACATACACACACATATACACACACACACACACATGCACACACACATATATATATGTATGTTTTGTTTTAAAATTTAAGCATGAGGCCCAAAACTTCGTGGGTATAAGACAATTACAAACTTGGTGCTCAACCGGTAGTTATTTTATTAAACCCAAATGGAATGAATGGTGAAATCGGCCTCACAAGAATTAGAACTGTGAACATAAAATTGGACAAAGTGCCACTAAGCATTTTGGTCAGCATGCTAATAATTGTGCCAACTTGTGTATATATATATATATATATAATATAAATATATAGATATATGCATATATCCATACATATCTGTACATACCTACATCTATATGTATACATACATGCATATATTGGTACATATATATATATATACATACAACGTATGGAGGAAATCTATCTATCTATCTCTCTCTCTCTCTCTCTCTCTCTCTCTCTCTATATATATATATATATATATATATATATATATATATATATATATATATATATATATATATATATATATATATATATATACACACATATATGTGTATGTATATATCCTTGTATATATATATATATACACACTGAGGTGCAGGAGTGGCTGTGTGGTAAGAAGCTCACTTACCAACCACATGGTTCTGGGTTCAGTTCCACTGTGTGGCATCTTGGACAAGTGTCTTCTACTATAGCCTTGGGCCGACCAAAGCCTTGTGAGTGGATTTGGTAGACGGAAACTGAAAGAAGCTCATTGTATATATGTATATGTTTGTGTTTCTGTGTTTGGCCCCCAACCATTGCTTGACAACCGATGTTGGTGTGTTTACCTCCCTGTAACTTAGCGTTTCAGCTAAAAAGACCGCTAGAATAAGTACTAGGCTTACAAAGAATAAGTCCTAGGGTTTGATTTGTTTGACTAAAGGCAGTGCTCCAGTATGGCCGAAGTCAAATGACTGAAAGAAATAAAAGAATAAAATAATACATATATATTGATAATATATATTAACATATATGTATATATTTATATTTTTACATATATTGTGTGTTAAGAAACTTGCTTCTCAACCACATGTGGCTTAGTTTCAATCTCAGTGCATGTCATCTTGGATAAATATCTTCTACTATAGTTTTGTTAGTCAATTTTGTAGATGAAAACTGAAAAAGGCCCTTCGTTTGAATGTGTGTGTGTGTGTGTGTGTCTGTGTCCCTTTGTGTTTGTGTTATGCTTGTCTCACACCAGTACTTGGTAACTGGCGCTGCTTTGGTGGTATCCCCATATTAGTGAATTGGTGAAATAGACTGTTAAGAAAACTCCCAGACTTAAAAATTGGCTGGGGTCAATTTGTTCCACTCTAACAGTTTGTGGTGGTTCTACAAGTGTACAGTCTGATGACACAAACCTTAAATGATAAAAGATTAAAATATTCATTTATACACAAACACACACACAAATACATACACACACACAAAATTTTGTACACATATGCATATATGTGTGGGTGTATGTATATAATGTATATATGCCTATATACATATATGTACATGTGTATGTATGTATGTATGTATGTGTGTGTGTGTGTATATATATATGCACATGTATATATGCACCTACACACACACAATTATATATTCATAGCCCTGTTGAGTATATATCTGTGTGTGCGGGAGGGGGCTAAATTATACAAGATGTTTTTACATTTGTATATTTACTCTTGAGTTAATTTTCTTCTCACTGATTTTAATAAAAGAAAAAGCCCATTCTTTCGTATTGTCTTAGCAGATATACTTAATTGTATAGTTGCCAGCAGTAATTATTTATCGCCTAGTGATAGAAATCACTTGACTGTATGATAATAGAGGCTTTACCTAATACACAGAGGTATTACATCCAATTGCATAATGACTCTGCAATCCGTTCAATGTGTTATATAATTTTTCAGTAAAAACATGCACACACTTATATATATACATATATAATAACAATAATAATATTGCAACAGATATAGATTACAAATATGATATATATTAGAAATAAAATTATTAAGAGAAACAAAATATTTTGGATATATGTAATACATAATTATATATAGTAATATGATAATAATGATATAATAACGTGTATAGCTCATGTAATTTATTGTATGTACAACCATATATACAACTATTCAGTGAAAAAATTTCATGCATAGCAATTTACACACACATGAGTATACATGTATGAGTTTTAGGTCTATCTATCTATCTATCTATCTATCTATACATACATACATACATGCATATATATATATATATATATATACATATATATATATAT
>NC_068990.1:56954217-56956717 GCF_001194135.2 Octopus bimaculoides | reverse complement strand
CTAGTGTACCAGTGTCCCACTGGTACTCAATTTATCGACACTAAAAGGAGAAAAGCAAAGTCGACCATTGAACTTAAAGCAGAATATTAATAATAATAATGATAATAATAATAATAATAATAATAATAATAACAATAATAATACTAACAATAACAACAACTATAATAATAACAATAATAAAAATGACAAAAATAATAATAATAATAATAATAAAAACAATAATAAGCACAAGGTCAGCAAGTTTGGGGCAAGGGTTAAGTTGATTAGATTAATCCCAGTGTTCATCTGGTATTTATCTTATTAACCCAAAAGAGATGAAAGGTTGACGTCGATGGAATTTGAACTCAGAACATGATGACAGATGAAATGCTGCTAAGCATTTTGTCTGGTGTGTTTGCCACCTTTATAATAATGATAGTAATAGTAATTATAATAATGATTTCCAATTTTGGTCCAAGGACACCAAGCTTGGGGGAGGACATAAATAGGTTACATCAATTCCAGTGTTCAACTGGTACTTAATTTATTAATCCCAAAAATCGATCTCTGCAGAACTTGAACTCAGAACATAACAATGGGTGAAATAATGCTAAGCATTTCATCTAGAATGCTAGCAATTCTGCCAAGCTCGCCACCTAAATAATAATAATAATATTAATAGTCAAGACTATTTACCTTCATAAAGAGTTATGTCAATCCTTTTTAAAATATAATAATAATAATAATAATAATAATAATAATAATAATAATAATAATAATAATTGTTTCAAATGTTTGCCACAAGGGCAGCTTGGGGGAGAAGGGGAGGAATTGATTACATTGATCCCCACCGTCAACTGGTACGTATTTTATTGACCCTGAAAGGATGAAAGGCAAAGTTGACCTTGGCAGAATTTGAACACAGAACGTAATGATAGTCGAAATACAACTAAGCATTTTGTCCAGCATGCCAATGATTCTGCCAGCTTGCCAACTTAATAATGATGATAATGATAATAATAATAATAATAATAATAACGATGATGATGATGATGATAAATGTGATCATGACAATGATAATGATGTTGATGATGATGATGATATAAATGATGAAGATCATAAAGATGATGATGATGATAATAATGATGGGGATGATATTTATTATCATTTCTGAAGCATTAAAAAATGAACAGCTTTGATATTTTTTTTTGCTTGTTATTTAGATTTTGTTTTCATTTATTTTTTGTGTGTGTTACTGTTTCTTTATTGAGGTATGATTTACAAGATGAATTCTTTGTAAATATTGACTTTTTATGCTTTATTATTGTTATTTTCCAGCACATTTTCATCACACCTGCTACCTCCGTTACCCGACCAGCTAAATGATATATAATACCATATAACACAATAATGAACACACACAACTAAATTTACTCAGTCTCTCTGTCTGTCTGTCTATCTATCTGACTGTCACTCTCACTTTCTCTCTCCCTCTCTCTCTTTATTTATCTATCTGTCTGTCCACTTCTCAACTGAACTAAACTTACCCCCTCGTTCTCTATAAGTTTCATGATCATTCATCCTATTTATATTCCACCGTTACAATAATACCAACCTAATTTCTGCTTATCACTCTCACTATGTTTCTCTTTCTCCCTCTCACTCTCTGTCTATCTCACTCTCCCTTTCTATTTATCTACCTATTTATCTATCTATCCACCTATCTTCTACTCTACTACCTTTTCTGTAACTCTCTCTCTGATTTATGCCTTGCTTCATACAACTGCTTTACTCTCCCTCCCACTGCTGTTCTTTATACCTCCACCTGTATTTATCTGTATAAGCAACGTCAGCTTTATCTTCCTATTGCATATACAATACATAGTGATATAACTTACATGTTACTGGCTTGCATATGCACCTTGTTTTTGGATTATTAATTCATATGATATATTTGCATATACATAACAGTATCTAGATACATAGATACATGTATATATATATACATAAACACATATATTGTACATGTATTATAAGTATAATATATCAATATGCAAATAAATTTCTTTAATTTGAATATGCAGATAAGCATGTTTGTGTAGTTGTGTGGATATATGTAAGGATATATATTTTTGTATACATACATACATATAAATGCATAACTATATGCATATAGATATATATACATATATATATGTATATATAAATATGTAGATACATGTATATGTCTATATATATGTATATATATATATATATATACTTGCATTTATATATATTTATACAAATATATATACATATATATATGTGTGTGTGTGTGTATATATATATATATATATATATATATATAAATATATATATAGATTGATAGATAGATGGATAGATAAATAGCAAGATAGATATGTGTGTATATATATATACATATATATATGTGTGTATATATATACATATATATGTGTGTATATATATACATATATATGTGTGTATATATATACATATATATGTGTGTATATATATACATATA
>NC_068990.1:56953409-56953833 GCF_001194135.2 Octopus bimaculoides | reverse complement strand
TATATATATATATATATATATATATATATATATAGATAGATAGATAGATAGATAGATAGATAGATGTATATATATACAATTGTTACTGAAATTGTGAGTCCAACAAAATTATTTTGGTTGTCCTATAGGCTTAAGAAAGCATATTGACACTGGAGATATCTGGAAGTTTATATACTAAGTGATTGAACCAGAATCTTCTGAAGAGCTAATATGAGTATCTATGCATCTATGTGTGCAATGTACATGCACTCTAGAACACACGCACACACACATGCAAGGGTACATATTTTAAGTTCAATCACTTACCGTATAAACCACAAGACATCTCCAGTGTCAATGTTTTCTTAAGTCTTTAGTCCCCCAAAAATCATTTTGTTAGACTGACCACTTCGGTAACAATTATATGTGTGTGTGTGAATATATA
>NC_068990.1:56946362-56950148 GCF_001194135.2 Octopus bimaculoides | reverse complement strand
CTCTGTGTGGGTATATATATATATATATATATATATATATCTGTTTGTGTGTTGTGTGTGTGTGTGAATATATCTATATTTGTATATATGTTAATATATAGATAGGTTGATAGATACATCAATATATATTTATGAATATATATATATTTGCTGTTATGTATATGTGTGTGTATTTATATGTTTATATATACATACATATATGTGTATATATGTGTGCATGTATATGTATGCATGCATGCTTATTTTGTTGTGTGTTTGTAGGTATATATATATATATATATATATATATATATATATATATATATATATATACACACAGATATGGAGATATATATATATATATATATAGATAGATAGATACACACCCACAAAAATTATCAAACATATGTGAAAGAAATAAATGGAAAGCAGTTTAAAATAAATGCATAAAATTTCAGTGTATTGTTTCTATTTGCCGATGACAAATTCAATTGCATCTAACCTTCATTTATAATGACCTTTGCAAAGAATATCTGGGACTTGATTTTGGTTTGTAATTAAATGGAAGAATTATTCACTACCCTGCTAGGTAGAGTTGCAGTAGGTTTACTATTGCATTTCATATCGAGTCCATTTGGTGACAATCACGCCATCCTTATTCTGTCCATACATACACACATTTACACATTGAAAAAGGAAAAAAAAAAAAAACATTGCATAGTAGCAGTGGTTAGTATTTACTAGGCATGAGTGGTCAGTGCTTTAGGCACTTGCATGAGCTGGTAACTGGTCATCATTTTCATTGGGGATGATTATGAGGTGGACAAAATGACTGGACAGCTACTGGCATGGCCTGCATTGAGCCATAGGCTAGAAGAGTAGGCCGGACAAGACAAGACAAGACATTGATTATTGTCAAGGCTAGTTTCCAGTTCTAGTTGTTGTCCATAAAGGAAATGGTTGTAGTGGTCGAAGAGTTAATGGCAATGGCTGCAGTGTTGTTGTTGTTGTTGGCAGTGGTGGTGGTTGCTGTAATGGTGCTAAAAGGAAGGAGAGGTGAAGGGAGGGGTGAGGTGGACAAATTAAAGATGGAAGTGTTAGTAATGGCCGCAGCATTGGTGCTAGTTGTCCAGTTGGCCATCTGAATGACTACTAACCTACTGCCTACTGCTGCTGCTGGTGCTGATGCTAACACAACTGGACATTGCAGTTTTCCATTAGATATACATGCTTTGTCCCCTGGTTTAAGTGTGCACATGTATATATATACATATATATACACACACACTCTTACATTCACACATTATATACATTGATAATACATAAGCATGCATAAACACACACACACACACACATATATCTATATAGATAGATATATACAGTTACATATATATGTGTAGGGGTGTATATGTATGTGTTTTTCATGCTTTAGAATAAAATAACTGACCAAACAGGAAGATAGAGTACTCAATACAAAATACAATACGATATTGATATTTACAGGAAACCCCAAAATTTCCCTAATCATCAGTTGATGAGTTACTCTGAGTAACACATACACACATGTGCAAACACGCATGCATACACACACACACACACACACACACACACACACAAACACGCACACTCATATATATATATATATATATATATATATATATATATATATATATATAAATGTAAGTATATAAGCATGGCCTAGTAGTTTGGGTATTGCACTCGCAGTCGTTACATCGAGGTTTCAAATCCTGGACCAGGCGCCATGTTGTGTTCTTGTGCAAAACACTTCCTTTTCATGTTGTTCCTGTCCACCCACCTGTAAATAGGTTAACCCTGTGATGGAGTAGCCTTCTGATCAGGGAGAATGATCGCCTGCTCACCTAGCCAGCGGGGTGGTGTCATCGGAAAGTTGAAACAATCTGAAGTACATTGTGACCAGCGATGTATGGCAACATCTGGTAGTTTCACTGATATCATGATACATATATATACATACAAAACCATATATATCTCTTTCTTTTACTTGTTTCACTTTGTGGCCATGCTGTGGCACCAACTTGAAGAATCTTTAGTCAAATGAATCAACTTCTTTCTTCAAAACCCTGATACTTATTGCATCAGTATCTTTTACCAAACCACTAAGTTAGGGGGGATGTAAACACACCAACACCAGTTGTCAAGCAGTTATTATTTTTTATTATGGCCAGGTTCCATCATCAAGCTTGATGGGGGACAAACACAGGCAAACACAGGCACACAGATACATATATATACATTTATAAATAAATATACAACAGGCTTCTTTCAGTTTCCATTTACCAAATCCACTCATAAGGCTTTGGTCATCCCGAGGCTATAGTAGAAGACACTTGCCTAAGGTGCCATGCAGTGGGATTGAACCCAGAACCACTTCAGCTTTATTAATATTATTCTAGTTTCTATATATAAATACACATACACACAAACACACATACACACACACACAAACACACACATATATTTTCATGCAGGGAAAATTATTGGGTGTAAATATTGTATTAGAAGATCTTAATAGAAAAAGTTGAAGACTGCCCATGAGACACAAACCCACAGCTACTGTAAGCATGACAAGTTTTCTATGTCAAAAATATACACACACATATATATACATATATATAGAGAGAGAGAAAGTGAGAGAGAGAGAGAGCTGTATACATATATGTGTATATATATATATATATATATATATATATATATATATATATGCATGTATATATACTCTTACTCTCTCTTTTACTCTTTTACTTGTTTCAGTCATTTGACTGTGGCCATGCTGGAGCACCGCCATTAGTCGAGCAAATCGACCCCGGGACTTATTCTTTGTAAGCCTAGTACTTATTCTATCAGTCTCTTTTTGCTGAACTGCTAAATGATGGGGACCTAAACACACCAGCATCGGTTGTCAAGCAATGCTAGGGGAACAAAAACAGACACACAAACATACAAACACACATACATACATATATACGTATATATGATGGGCTTCTTTCAGTTTCCATCAACCAAATCCACTCACAAGGCTTTTGTCGGCCTGAAGCTATAGTAGAAGACACTTGCCCAAGGTGCCACGCAGTGGAACTGAACCCGGAACCCGGAACCATGCGGTTGGTAAGCAAGCTACTTACCACACAGCCACTCCTGCACCTATATATATATATATATATATATATATATATATATATATATATATATATATATATATATATATATATATATAGACATAGTCATATATATCTGTGTGTGTGTGTGTGTATATATATATATGTGTGTGTGTGTGTGTGTTTGTATCTACATATAAACATACTTATATATAAAATTCTATTCATTTATATATGTGTGTGTGTGCATATATATATGTATATGTGTACACATTTACACTAACAAATTTTCGAAATCAATTGTGGACAGGCTGAGTTTACACAATAGCAGGTGAAATATATTGAAGCCTTGATTAGGGTTCTTCTTTTTACTTTTTGCTTATTTCTGTCATTGCACTGTGGCAATGCTGGTGCACTACTTTGAAGTATGTTAAGTGAATCAAACATCAGGACTTATTGTTTTAAAGTCTGGTACTTATTCTGTGCCAAACCATTAAGTGATGGGGATGTAAGCATACCAATACTGATTGACAAACAGTGGTGGTGGTGGTGGTGGTGGTGGTAGGATGAAGACAAACACAGACACACAAACACATACATACATACATATATATATATATACGACGGGCTTCTTTCAGTTTCCGTCTACCAAATCCACTCACAAGGCTTT
>NC_068990.1:56944672-56946082 GCF_001194135.2 Octopus bimaculoides | reverse complement strand
ATATATTTATATATATCTAATATATATGTATATATATGTATCTCTCTCTCTCTCTCTCTCTCTCTCTATATATATATATATATATATATATATATATATATACACACACATATATATATATATATTATATATATATATATATTATTCAATAAACACAATATATGGTTTTATGTGCTACTCTTATTTACATGTGGTGAGACCATGCTAGACAATATTTTTTATTTTTTGATATGTGTGTTGTCTCAGCACAAATGCCAGTTGTGTTAAAAAATACTGTCTGAAACTAATAATAGCATATAAAAATATATATTGTGTTTATTCAACAATATTTATCTCTCATCAGATGGAGTGCTTTTTTGTTGATCCTACCATCATGGAGCAGTACACTATGTGTGTGTGTGTGTGTGTGCGTGTGTGTGTGTGTGTGTGCGCGCGCGCGCGCGCGCAACAGGCTTCTTTCAATTTCTGTCTACCAGATTCACTCACATGGCTTTTGTTTGTTTCAGGCTATAGTAGAAGACACTTGCTCAATGTGCCACCCAGTTGGACTGAACCCAGAACCATGTGGTTGGGAAGCAAGCTTCTTAATATACAGCCATGCCTGCACCTAAACATTCTATACATTCTGAGTTGAAATCTTGCTGCAGTCAACTTTCTGTTTTATCTAACAATGGATTAATATATAAAATGTCACTCCAGTGTACAAAATTAATAAAATCCTTGACAAAAGTTAGGGAAAACAGCTTTTGGAATTTATGCTAGTTCATTGTGATTGGAGTCCAAAACTAGCTGTGTTCTACTTAAGTTGTAGTCTTAAACTGTCACCTGGATTATCACCACATTATGGTAGTAAGGAGAGTCCTATGTGTGGTAGGCATTAAGATCAGGTCATTGGCTAGTAAATGCTTTCCTCTCTCACCTTCTTGCATAACACGTGGGAACTCAATGGTAGACCACTGCTCTACCTTCTGACTTAACAGTTTTGTATATAAACATGTATATGTGTGTGTGTGTGTGTGCATTTCTCTGTGTACGTATGTACGTGAGTGTATGTATGCATATAAATATATGTGTATATATTGTTAAAGTCTGTCATACCGGCCATGACGAAGGGAAATAGCCCTGAAACTCGAGTCGCCTTTATATATATATATTTATACTTATATATTTATATATTTGATCCTTTATATTGAACACTCAATATTTCATCTACATTCAATACTTTCTTTCAGGGTGCCATCCATTTTTATGTTATTTTATTTTATATTGTATATTGTATATCATATTATATATTGTATATTCCATATTCTATACCCCACATTAGTTCTGCAGGAATATAAATAAAACATAAAAAACAGACAGTGTTGGAACTCTTTTAAGCAAAATAATATATATATATATATATATATA
>NC_068990.1:56938333-56943895 GCF_001194135.2 Octopus bimaculoides | reverse complement strand
ATGATGATGATGATGATGATGATATATATATATATATATATGTATGTATAAGTGTATATATATAATATAAATAATATATATATATGTGCATATATACATACATATATGTACATTCCTACATATATATATATATATACATGCATATATGGGTACAGGATGTCAAAAAATATGAACAACATGAAAAACGAGAGCATAAAAAAACAAAAACATGGAAAACAAACTTTTTTTTTGGACAGCGAAAGAAACAGACAGAGAAAAGAGACAGGTAACATAAAGAATAATCCCTTCATCAGTTGTCTCCTGTTTTATCTACTCCGCATTTCAAAGGTAGGGACAAGATGCAACATCGTTAAAACAGTCCTTCCTACAAAGCAAATTAAATAAAATTTGGGATTTTTGCGGAGGGTTAAAGTGGTAACAAAAACAGGACAGTGAGAACAAAACATTAAAAACAAATGGTGAGGGCTGTTAAGTCATAGTTCCTTTCTTCAGCATTCACCACTTCACCTCGTCATCGCTTAACAGCCCTCAACATTTATTCTCACTGTCCTGATTTTGTTACCACTTTAACCCTCCGCAAAAATCCCAAATTTTATTTGTGGGAAGGACTGTTTTAACAATGTCTCATCTTGTCCCTACCTTCGAAACACGAAGTAGATAAAACAGGAGACAACTGATGAAGGGATTATTCTTAATGTTGCCTGTCTCGTTTCTCCATTTTTACATATATATATATATGTAAAAATATGTGACATTTGGTAATCATGATAAAATAAAACTCTGAGTTTTGGATGCTGGGGTGGGAACCCACACCGCCATCTTTTCAGTTATCTGGCCATTGAAACTTCCTGTGAAAAATGACCTCATTAACAAAGGGCCTCATTAAGCACATGAGATGGAAAGACTCCGTCATCTGAAACTCAGAGTTTTATCATGGCTACCGAATAAGTGTCACATATTTTTACAGATATATTCCTCTATTTACATAATATCAAGGTCTCTTTCTTTCTTTTGTTGTCCTTTCTATCAATATATATATATATATATATATATATATATGAGGGTAATAAATTGAAATAATTTATTACCAGTGGTTAGCATGCATAAATAAGTCATGACTTGTTACATATTTTTAAAAATATAAAGTGTATAAAATATTCTTTTTACACTGAGAGGAGACCTTTGGCAGGACTCTTACCTGCCCTTTCTAGCATGTAAAGAATCCTGTCAAAGATCTCTCTGTGTATAAAAATATTTTATACACTTTATATTTTTATACACATATATATATATATATATATACACACACACACACATATATACATACACATATTTATGTTTGTGTGTTTGTGTGTGTATTTAGCTCTCTCTCTGCCTCATCAGTATATCTATTATTTATCCATTCTATTATAAGTAAGGGCATATTTGTATATATATATATATATATATTGTTTACTTGTTTCAGTTATTGAACTGCAGCCATACAAAAGTTTAGTTGAACAAATCAAATGTAGTACTTGTTTTTTTTAAAGCTTGTTAATTATTTTATCAGTCTTTTTTGTTGAACTGCTACATTACAAGGATGTAAACAAGCCAGCACCAGTTTTCAGGTGGAGGTGGGACAAACATGAAATGCAAGCACACAGACATATGTGTAATCCATATATAAATTTTTCTATGGAATAGCTCAAACTATGTCTGCTTGTGCATACCTACACCCATTCACCCACTATATGTATATTTGTAGGAAAAATGGGAAAATAGTTAGAAAATTTACATGCATATATGTATATATATTTGAATGAAGCAAATTTTATTTTTTATTGCTTTAACATATTAAAGTAAATATTTGTAATATATACCTATATATGTGAAACCAAAAATACGATTTTGTTTTCATGTCTTTATGCAACAGTTTTTCTGTAAAAATATCAGTGTATGTTTTCAGAAAATTGGTTTTACACAGAGAATAGAAGAGATGTGTTCTCATATTATTGAAAAGTAATTTTATAGAAAAAAGTTTACATGCAAAAGAAATTTTCATTAAAAAGATTTTTTCATTAAAACAAACTCTTACTAAAGAAATGTTCATGCATGTTTTAGTCAAAAGAGATTTTGCAGTAGAAGGAAATCAAATTTTACTGACCAGCTTTCGCTGTTGTTCAGCTTACCACAGTTTAAAGTATATATGTTTCAATGTATATTTCTACCCATCACTCACCACCTCCCTTTTAGCAGAGATGTAGCTACCACTGGTGTTTTCTCCCCTAAATAGTAAGAATCAGCCAAAAAGCCTTCCCATCAAAGATACATACCCTTTTTCGAGATTGTAGTGTTGCAACCATAGATGTAAGTACGATAAAAGGTAGGTCTGGTCGAATTGCCGAAATGCTAGAGCAGAACAAGTAGATGTGTACTGTGTGCAAGAGATAAGGAGGAAATGATCCTCAGCCAAACACTTTACAAGGAAGTGGCAGCAATATATATATATATGTCTAAGTATTTACTAGTAATAGCAGGGGCAGAGTAGGTGTACTATTAGCTAAGAAATGGATTAATTTAATTGTGGTAATAAGGGTGCATGATAAGATAATTAAGTTGTGACTAGTTATAGGCAACTCAATAGCAAAAGTTATCCCTGCATTCACCCCACAGGCAGCATTGATAGAAGAACGGGACTGTTTCTACATGATCTTTCTCCAGACTACTTCAATGGAGACGTTGGACAACAAGGTGATTGCTTCCATAATATAAATGGAGGCTCTGGATATTGGTAAAGAGATAAGGCAGGTGAAAGGCTCCTGGAGAATGAAGATGCAACTTATTTGACAATTTGTAACATACTTTAGGAGACAAACCAAGTACCTCATCATCTACCTGTCTAGTGAACATTCCCACCAGAAAACGGAACAGGAGTGCTATTGTAAACATCAAAACTTTTCCAGGCGACGTATACACCTTGCAGCATAGATTAGTGACTAGTGACTTATGAGTCAAAACAAGGTTGATGCAGAAATTAAAGATGACATAGAGGAGGAACATATGGAAATTAAAATATTTCAGCCACTGAAACAGATTTAGAGAAATTCTAATTAACACTTATGACATAAGGAAGAAAGATTCAGATACATGTAGTATAGATCATAACTAGGAATTTCTATGAAATAACCTCCCTAAAGACATAGATTAGGTATGTAGCTGGGGCAAAGTCCCAACCATGTTGAAAGTAATGTAATGAGGGAATGATACAGTTGATTGGGCGATAAGGGCTTAAAAACTGGCTATCATTACCAAATGCCTACAAGGGCAGCTAGGCAATAGATATACTTCACTAAGGTTGAGACAGAAAGAAATAGATTTCCACATGTCCTGTGATGTGTGGATCAGAAGCATGAAGTGATCAGGATTGCTAGACAGTGTGTGTGATAGCGAGAATCACAATGTCATAGATGAGAAGTGTATTTGGATCAAGGAAGGTATGGAAGACAAGAAAGTGGCATGGAAGTGTTATGAGGAAAAGGTGAAGAACATAAAGAACACATGGGGTAAAAAGGAGCTAGGCTACTTCATGCTGACCCAACAATGGGACAAAGTTGTCATCAGCATGATGACAAACAATGTTGACATCAGTATGATCAAGGATATAAAAAGAGTGAAAGCTTAAGTTCAATCAGAAACAGTTGCAGAAAGGTTTGAAGTATCTGGTGAGGCAAGATACAAGATTACTACCTGGATAGCAAATTAAGTCATACAGGAAGGTATCTTACTCTGTGTCTGGTGTAGCAGTACTTTTAAACTCTCATCTCTTAACATAAAGCTGCCTCTTTTGGAGATTGTCTTGTAACCTTACTACATACCTGCTTCACTAGTGTTGGTGGTACACCAAAAGAACCCAGTAAATGCTGTAAAGTTGCTTGCATCAAGCTATACAATCCATGTCAAAGAGTCAAGAGCCCACTTCCAGTTGTAACTGTAAAGACTCTGAAGCTTGCCCATTTGACCAGACATGTATGATAAACATAGTCGTCTATGAGGCAGAAGTCACGGCAACTGTAAAGAAAATTTACATTGGTTTATATGAAGGTGATTTCAATAGACGTTATGCAAACCACCTATCTTTTGAACTTTACTCTTGCCATGCTTCACACATCAGATGGAACATTCCATATAGTATGTCATGACATATTTGTGCAGTATTAGTTGATCCAAAAATATGTCAAATCCGACTCAATGCAAAGGCTTCCTAACAAAAACAAAACAGAATTACCCCTTAAATCTCATCCATACTGAAATTATAATGGTGATAAAATTGGGCATCATACACCTGGGGATGCCTAAAAAAATGTTTTATAGAACCAGTGTCCAAACATTTGAACTTCTTGTTGTTGCTACATATTCCTCATCTATGATTCCATTTATCAATACATTTAATTCAGGAGTGAGCAACGTATTCCACACGATAAAAACAAATCTGCCAATACTTTTACAAAGCCCCAAGATGAAATATCTATTTGAATGTCAGCTAAAAAATCTGTAAAAAGTCTCACAAGAGCAAAATTCACATCAAAAGATAATTCAGAATTCATCATGAAGAACTGTGGAGAGATAGTAGATGAGGAATATGTAGCAACAACAAGTTCAAAAATGTTTGGACACTGGTTCTATAAAACATTTAAGAGTGGATTATCCTTCCAAATAAATGCAGATATGAACTGCAAGACACAGAATCTCATGTATTGCATAATCTTCCCTAATTGCAAAGAGAACTAATGTTGGTGAAATTAACTATTCCGTTTGCCAACGTGTAAGAATCCGCAGACAACACATCAGACAAAAAGAATTATGCAAGATTCTGCAGAGTAAGCATCTGGAAATATGTGGAAACAGCAGATTCAAGATCTTTCCCTTTTACAAATACTCAAGAGATGGCTCAAAGAATTAGAAGGTAATGGGACTGTATTTCATTTAAAATTCTTACCTCAACTAAGCATATAAAAAAAAAATATATATATTTATAAACACATAAGAAATTTTTAACAAAAAAATTAGTCTCCCAGATGAACCAAATTAGATTACCACTGAATGTTATTATTAATAATGTCCTCATTACTGTTACTAAAATAACTGGAAAACTTGAACTAAGCAACCAACACACCCACACACATTCTCACACAAGCAAACACATTTAAAAAGCTTCAAAAACAATTTGATAGATGATTCTATTTTCTATGGCTTCCTAACATGACAACTACCCAAAAAACAATGCTTAAAGAAAATTGTCTTTTGACCTGTTATCAGTTTCAACCATCTCAGAAAAAGACCCTTCATTTACTTTTTTTTTTTCCTTTCTTTTGTTCTTTATTTCCTTTTCCTCTTTTCTAATGAAGCCTCCAAAATTTCACCACACACAGCCATATATATAGACTCAAAATGACAAAGAATCTCCTCTTCCCAATTCTACTCCAAATTTTATCAAATAACTATATGTACATATTGGGGAGAGAAATGATTTAGATATATACATATATATACAAATATGAGAGACGATATATATATATATAT
>NC_068990.1:56932881-56937698 GCF_001194135.2 Octopus bimaculoides | reverse complement strand
TATATATATATATATATATATATATATATGTATGTATATATGTATGTATATGTACATGTACATATATACATATATATACAAATATGAGAGACGATATATATATATATATTTATATTTATGTATATATATATATAAATATATAGACATATATATGTGTGTGTGTGTGTGTGTGTGTGTGGGTATACACATACATACATATGCATATATATGCATGTATGAGTGTATGTGTGTGTGTGTGTGTATATATATATATATATGTATGTAGGTATTTATGTATGTATCTATAAATACATGCATACATATATACATGTATATGTATATGGCCATATATGCACATAGACACTCACTCTTACACATATGCACACACATACACACACATACATACACACATATGTGCGCAAGCACACACACACACACACACACACACACAGCTGGATCATCATTGAGCATTTGTAGGATAGCATAAGCTGTAATGAAAATTTATTGTCTTCCCAATGATTAGGTCAGACATATAGACTGCACAGGGTTGCTAGCGTGGGTAGGTAAGAGAGGAGAGTAAAGAGGAAAATGCAAAGGAAAAAAGACAAACAGGGTAGAAGTGAAAAGAGCAAATGTTACTGACAGAGATACAATAGTGAGGGAGCCAGTATTGTGGACGAAGGTGGATTGTCGGGAAGTGGGTGGTGGAATGGTGGCGTGGCGTGCAGGGTGGGCAGTGGAAAGTTGAAGTAAGTAGTAGGAGGGGTATGAATGAGAAGAGGGTGATAATAGTGATGATGCAGATAATAAGGCTGGTGATGATGATGATGATGATGATGACGATGATGATGATGGTGATGATAATGAATGTGACGATGATGGTGATGCAGATAATAATAGTGATGATGATGATGATGATGATGATGATGATGATGGTGATTATGGTGATAATGGTGGTGATGAAGATAACGGTGAGAGTAGTAGTAGTAGTAGTAGCTGCAGCAGCAGTTGTGGTGGTGGTGGTTGTTGTTGTTTTGGTACCAACAATAAAGACCATGCTGAAGATGATAATGATGATGAGGAGGAGGAGGCGGAGGTGGAGGGGAGGACGAGGGGGGCGAGGAGGATGGTGACAAAGAAAAATTAGAAATACATGAAGAGGAAGAGTAAAAGGATGATTAAGAGAAGAAGAAAGAAGGACAACAATAACAACAAGCATAGCAAATGAAAGATGAGCAAGTGGGCAAGGAGGGTATGTGGAAGGAGGAAGGAGAAGAGGAGGAGGAAGAAGGAGAAGAGGAGGAGGAAGAAGGAGAAGAGGGTAGGGAGAAGGAGAAGAGGAGGAGGAAGAAGGAGAAGAGGGGAGGGAGGAGAAGAGGAGGAGGAAGAAGGAGAAGAGGGGGAGGGAGGAGAAGAGGAGGAGGAAGAGCAAGAGAAAAGACAGTTGAAGGAGAGGAGTTAAGAAGAAACAGATGGAAAGATAGAATAAGGCTGGAGATGAGAGGAAGAGGGTAGAAGGAGGAGTAGAGAGAAGAGAAGGAGGAGATGAAAATATGCAGAAAGAACGAAGAGAAAGGGATAAAGGAAGAGCGGCAGAAAAAAAGAAAGAAAAAAAAAGAAAGAAAGAAAAAAGGATAAAAAATTAAAATGTTGGTGGGGGAGAAGGGAGGAGAAGGATTTGATACTGTGATGGAAGGAGAGGAGGAGGAAGTGGAAGGAGGAGGAGGAGGAGGAGGAGGAGGAGGTGGTGATGGTAGAGGAAGAGGAAGTAGAAGAGGAAAAGGAAGAAGAGAAATAAGTGGAAAAAGAAGTGGAAAAAGAAGGAAAAGAAAAGGAGAAGGAGGAAGTTGAAGAAGGAGAAATAGGAAGAAGCAAAGAAGAACAGGAGAAAGGGGAAAAGAGGAGAAAAAGAAGAGGAAGAGGAGAAAAAGAAGAGGAAGAGGAGAAGGAAGAGGAAAAAAAGATGAGAAAAAGAAGAAAACAGAGGAGAGAAAAAAGAAAAGAACTAACATTTTGAAAGAAATGCTGCAAAAAATAAGCAAACAAAGGAAAGACAAGAGAAAGAAAAAGAAAGAAGCTGAGAAAAGTGAGTAGGATGTGGAAGAAAAGTGATGGGTGGGTGAAGGGGAAGCTGGAAAATGGAAGAAAAATGAAGAATAGAGTCTGTAATATCAAAGAGAAATTTGTATGATAAACATGACACTAGAACAGTAGGTGAATGGTAAAAATGGAAAGTGATGAATAGGGAAGAAACAACAGCAGCAGCTATTACTACTACTACTACTATTAATACTATTATTATTACTACTACTACTACTACTACACAAATAATGTCAAACAGTAACAAAGAAAATTCACTGCAATGAAGTATTTCAATGAGAATTGTGTGGAAGACAACACAACAACAATAATAATGGCTACAAGAGCTTATAAGAGGAACAAGGGAAACCACAACAAGCCAAAATAGTAGGAACAACAAATAACTATGACAATCACAACAACAACAACAGTAATGACAGCAATTACAACAACAACAACAATAACGACAACAACAGCCAGAGCAAAAGACAACAACAGCAACAACAACCAGAGCGAAAGAAAACAGTTCAATCACTAGAACCAGATCAAGAATAACAGCGCAACTGACTGACCACCGGAGCAGGTTGTCAAAGACAACCAATAGCAACAACAACAACAATAACAATTATAGTTACACTTGCAATGAAGAAATGACATCAATCACAATTGTAAGAATAATAAACCTCAAACGGATGTCATCAGCAATTGTCATAACAACAACAACAACAGTAACTAACAGACCATTATGAAGTCACCTGACCTTCTAGAAATAGCAGTTAATCTCTCTCCCTCAAATCGTAATCCCTTCCCTACCACACATACTGTCTTAAAGTATAACACATTAGAGAATGCAGTCCAGTGTATTGTACTTTTACATCTGGGAATAAAAAAAATAGAAAAAACAATAAATAGAGGCATGTTGGTCATGCTTAGAACGCTTTTGATCATAAGTCTCTGCTGTTGGAGTTAGCCTTGGGCTTGGTAGTAATGGCAGTGTCTAAATCGACTTCATTAGTTTTGCTGTGTTTTATAGTTAAATGGCATCTTGGATAAGTCCCCTCTATTATAAGCCTTGGATTGAGCAAAGTCTTGAGAGTGGATTTGGTAGATGGAAACTGAAAGAAGCCTGCTGTATGTGTGTGTGTGTGTGTGTGTGTGTGTGTGTGTGTGTGTGCGCGTGTGTATATTTGTCTCCTGTCACTTGACAAGCTGTGTTGGTTTGTTTAAATCTCAGTAACTTGGTTGTTTAGCATAAGGGGCTGATGGAATAAATACTAGGCTTTACCAAAACAAAAAACATGTACTGGGGTCTATTTGTAGGACTGAGACCCTTCAGGATGCTGCCCCAATGACTAAAACATCTAGAAAGTAAAATTATGCATCGGATGAAGTTTAACCTGCTGAGCCCAAGCCAAAATCTGCCAACACTATGAAGTCGATAATACCCGGATTTGAACATGAAACATTGAACTTGACCATACTAAATGCTATAAAATGCCAAGTTCTCTAACTCAGCTTTCTCTAGCATCCAGGGGCATCAGATCAGTGAGTAGATCAGAACTCTTAATATGCAGACATCAGCATTTCAATTTTCATTTTTTCTTTTTGTCCCTATTCCCCACAAATCATAGTAGTTCTAGAAGGAATTTTTGTTTCTTAATTTGTTTATCATCTACCTTTTTTTTCTTTTACTCATTTCAGTCATTTGACTGCAGCCATTCTGGAGCACTGTCTTGAATCGTTTTAGTCAAACAATGGACTCCAGGACTTATTTTTTTAAGTCTAGTTTATTATTTGTTTCTTTAAGTAATGCAATAAATTTATGTTCAATAAAAAAATTACTTAATAAACATTTATATACTATAAAAGTCATTAAATGTGAAAAGGGTGTTACTTCTGTCACACCCTGTATATGTACATATGTGTGTATGTGTGTATCTATCTATTTATTTGTCTGTGTCTCTGACTGTCTATCTATCCATCAACCCAACCACGTTCTTTTTGATACTTTTACTCGTTTCAGTCACCAGATTACAGCTCTGTTCGGGCATAGACTTGAAGGGTTTAGTCAATCAAATTGCTCCCACTGCCATCCCAGTCCTTCTATTAAATCTAGTATTTATTCTATCAGACATATTTTGTTGAATTACTAAATTATGCAATTAAAAACATGCGAGCACAATTTGTCAAGAGGTGAGAAACAAATACAAACACACACTTCCTTAAAAACATACATGCCTAAATCATCATCATCATAATCATGCTAATGTTCACTTTTCCATGCTTGCATGGGTTGGGCAGAATTTGTTGAGGCTGATGGTTTGTGGCCAGATGCCTTTCCTGTTGCCAACATGCACACACACATATATATATGCAAAACAGAGTGGTTAGAAAGAGATATTTAGCCAGGTAAAATATTTCTTAAGCTCTCTGCAGATAAAAATACATCAGGCTAACAAAACGTCTTGTGATCACATTGTACTTCAGGTTATTGAAAGTTGAAAACTGCAGTCTGAATCCATCACTGCTCAAATTTGTAAATCTATCATTGTATTATTCAGTTATGATGGTATGTTTTTACAAAGTAGTACATAAAACAGACATAAAAAATTAGATATATACATTTGTTTATTTATAAATAAATATATAAATAAATGTATATAATCCATTATATCTGATTACTTCTGACTCAGTGCATGCATACACACACACACACACACACACACACACACACACACACACACACACACACACACACA
>NC_068990.1:56926485-56932557 GCF_001194135.2 Octopus bimaculoides | reverse complement strand
ATGTATATATATATTTACATATGTTTATATATATATATATATATATATATAAACATATGTTGAGGTAGGTCAGGTTCTGAAAGGTCAGGGAGTAGTGTCCCTGCCTTCCTGAGCTAGTTTTCCTCCACATTTCTTAAAAACTGTGGTAGAGACCTTGGTCTCATGACCACTCGTGTCTAGAAACAGGTTGGGAGTAAGAAAGGGCATGCTCCACGTAGAAAATCCAACTCCAAAAAAGCCTCATGATAGCAAAGGAGATGGGCACCAGCCAACCCAAAGGTTGGGTTGGGCTGCACTTGCCTTCTGGCCACCCCTGTTAATGGGGACAAAACCTAGATTTAAAACACTAGATGATGGATATATATATGTATATATATATAACATGTTTAAACAAAACGCAAATACAAATATAAAATAACAAAAAACAAGCAAAGTACCAGAGACATTCACGGTTAATAGTATTATGTTGATGGGCAAGGAAGGAATAAAAGTTATAGAGTAAAAGTTCTAATGTTTTAGATATAGTCTGTCTTTGATACTAATGGAAAGTTCATGAGATACAGAGACAAGGAACAGAAAGGAGCTTAATATGAAGAAAGCCAGGAAAAAACATACATGGCTTAGGTTCGTGTGCCTTCTCTCAATTTCCATCTTTTCCAAAATCTCTCACAAAATATTGACCGGCATGGAGCAATAGTACAAGATACTTGCTCAAGATGCTGGGCTGTGCAGACTGAACTTGAATTCTTGGGATTGTAAAGTAAATTTTACAACCAGACAGTCATGCCTGCATGTTTGTAAATAGTAAATTAAATTAAATTGTACAGTATATATAGTTGTGATGTCTTATTGGCATATGAATGTCATGGTGGTGTTCAATATCTTAAGATAGAGGTAATTAAAATATGTTTACAGGACATATTGTTTATGAGAGATGTGAACAAATTATAAAATTGCTCAAATAAACACTTGCACACAACTGTGCATATACCATACACACAGAGGCACACACACACACACACATACACACTCACACACACACTTATATTTGAGCATAAAAGGCTTAAAAGCAAAGTTCACATCGGTGGGACTTGAACTCAGGAACATAAAGAACCAGAAGAAATGCCACTAAGCATTTTGTCTGGCATGCTAACGATTTCACCAGCTTGCCACCTTATGATGAGGTTAGGCTAGTGTTAAAATAGAAACGGCACAAGAAATAGTATATGAGTGTCTACAAATAATCTATAAGTCTTGGAACCAAATACATTATATTCATGAGTAATTAAGGGTATATAAAATGTTACAGAAGTTATTTAACAGTGCTTTACAAAGGTTACAGAATAATAACTTGATTCAATCTATAATTATGACATATTTCTATAACATAGTTTACAAATACAATTATGGTAATGAAACGTTTTAATTGTGTTTTAAACATTGTTATTAAATACATAATTTGTTGGCAATAATTTGTGGGGAATGCTGCTAAAACTGCTTATTTACAATATCTTAAATTAGTTTATTTCCCTTGCACATTACCATATTTCCTCTTCCAACTGAATATTTGAGCCTGCATGAATATGTTTTAGGCATGTCTCCATGGATCTTAATACAGCTAGAATTACTGACCTGCATTGAAGAAATATTCAATATATTATATAATTTAGAGCCAAATTATCTCTGTGCAAACCACTAAATTATATTCATTTATTTATATGAGGTGAGTCTCCATAAAGCATTAGAATGTAGCAGCAGCACTTGAAAATATTTAATTGCTATAGGAATTTTTGTTTATAACATGAAACTCTTCCTTGATTTTAGCATTTCACATAGCAAGTATGACAGCATATTCTTAAATAACTTATGTCCATTTCTTGAGGGAATTCTAAGATACCATGTTTATCGAAGTTCGCTTTGTATGTCATCATTTCATAAACATATATCATATCTCTTTCTTCCAACTGTGGAACATTAAATGCAAATGAAGCAAATATGTTAGGGACCACATAAGGTATTTCTTTTAAATGTTGCAATCAGTTTATTGGTCTTCATTTTTCCCTTTTGCTACAGCAATCTAATTTTTCCTGAAGTATGGCTCCACAATGATGTCTCTTGTACTTCAGGTGTAATCTCGTCATATTCTTACAAAGATATTTTTGATGACCATGGTAAAAGTTCATTTGTCTTATTGGAAATGTGATATGTGCTATTAAGGAATATTCTTAATAACATGAAATATCTGAGGCATCTATGAACAACAGAAAATTGTTAACTGAACAATATTTAGTTCTCTGTATTAAAAGCTGTGATCACTGCATGTGGATGTGTGAGTGTGTGTGCGTGGGTGTGTGTGCATGTGTGTGTATGCTTTTGTGCATGTTTATGTGTGCATGGGTATATATCTGTTTCTCTCTCTCTCTTTCTGTCTGTCTATCTAAATACACACATGCATATGAGACTATCTGTTTATCTATCTCTCTTTCTTTCTCCTTCTCCCTCCTTCACTCTCTTCTTCTCTCTCTCCCTCCCCCTCTCTCTACACACACAAATACATATGTGTGTATAAACATACGTGTGTATGTTGATAAATAATTCACGATATTAATGAGATTACCAGATTATTCATGATGTTTAACATCAAAGACAATGCAGAATGGTGTTTTATAGATATTTTATGTCATTTGAAATTTATTAAAACATGTGCAAGAGATAAAAGATCCAAGGTTATAGATAGATTTAGATGAAACAAATAACTACCCCAAAGGATACGAAAACAAGCATTCCAATTTTATGTTAATAACACAGTAGAATATTTGTTGAAATGAGAATTCCTTGACATTGTTAACATGTCAAAAATAATAAGTTATTCCTTAATCACAAAACTGTTTCGCTTTTATCAGGGAAAGGCATATATAATTAATTGTATCTGTCTCAATAAATTACTGGTATTTATTATTGCCATAAGCATAGCTTTCAAGGCACGTGGCTTAGTGCCTAGGGCATTCAGCTCACAATTGTAAGGTCATTAGTTCAATTCCCAGTTGCATGTTGTGTTCTTGAGCAAGACACTTATTTCTCATTGCTCCATTCCACTCAGCTAGCAAAAATGAGTTGTACCTGTAATCCAAAGGGTCAGCCTTGTATCATTCAGTGTGTCATGTTGAATCTCCCTGAGAACTATGTTAAAGATACAGGTGGCTGCAGAGTGCTCAGCCATTTGCATGCTTATTTCATGAGTTCTGTTGGTCAAATCAACCGGAACACTTGTCATAACCAATAGGGAGCCAGACCAGGTATGGTTGTGTGGTAAGAAACCAAATGGTTTGGGGTTCAGTCCCACTGCATGGCACCTTGGGCAAGAGTCTTCTAACAAAGCTCCAGATTGACCAAAGCCTTGTGAGTGGATTTGGTAGATGCATTTTGTATACATGTATGTATGTGTGTGCTTGTGTGTGTGCATGGGTGTGTGTGTGTGTTTCTGTGTGTGTTTCTGTCTCCTTGCATTGATATCACATGATAGTTGTAAGCAAGCGTCACTGTCATACAAGTGGTGCTCTTTATTTTAAATCTTCTGAGACATGGTCACAAAATTCAGTCCAACATTCATTTCATCTGGTAGCACTTGCATGTGTGAGTTGTTTGCAAGACATCTGCATCACACAATTTACATTTAAACATAACTGCCTCATTAATAATAACCATTTTAATGGAGGTGCATGGCTTACTGGTTAGGGTGTCAGACTCATGACTATAAGATTGTGGTTTCAATTTCTGGACTGAGTGATGCAATATATTCTTGATCAAAAGACTTCATTCCACATTGCTTCACTCCACTCAGCAGGCATAAATGTAAATCCTGCAATGTGCCAGCATCCCTTCCAGGGGTAAATATAAACACCACAGAAACCAGGGAAACTGTATGACTCAGGAAAGATCTTTTTCTTACAACCCTTTCACATTACTATATTTTTTATGAAGCCACCCAATACATATTCATAACCTCCAGAATTATTACCTTCATTCATTCTTTTCATTTGTTTCTTTTCTATTTTTTTCTCATCCTTTTTTTTTTTTTGTCCAGGTGGACAACTTGCCTGTACCAATACAGCTCTTCTGGGCCAGATTTCCTGATCAAGCAATACAGCATCAATGTCTGGTTTGGGTTTTAGTCCCGTTGGTCTTTCACTGGCTGAAATATGGTCGTGGTCAAAAGTTTGGAACATAAGTAGGGAAATTAGAATGTTTATACCAAATGCCCAAAGTTATATTAATTCGCAATATATTATTACTTGGCCAAAGGTTTGGAACATAGGTCTGAACACTTTTTCTTCTAGATATTGAACCTTTGGATAAGTTATTAGGTAAGTACATCTCTATGTGTAATAAGTTCATTTGCCAAAATAGTTTGCATCCACCATGTTGAATCCCATCATTTCAATATAACCTTCTCCTTTAATTCATCTATATTCTCTGCAATTTTCACCAAATCATCTACATGCTGCAACTCCCATGGTTAAACCCCATTTTTTTCCCCTTCAAGACAGTTCCTCCATCATATCCACAAAACAATAGTAGGCCTAATATCACCCCACTGACCTTTACCTATATTTTGATATTGTTCCTGTACTTCAGCCTTATTACCTTGCACCTTTCTCATACAACAACATAACTACTCTTAGTATTCATTCTTCTAATTTTAATTCAGTCAATGTTTATGTTGCAACTTCACATGGGACCTTAATTAACAAACCCAAGAGAGAACTTTCTCTTTTTTTTTTTTTTTAGTAACTTCCTTTTGGCATCAAGAAGAGCACCTAGCCATGGAAAGACCTCATATTGAGTGTGATAAAAAAAAAAGATCACAAATGTGCTTTAAATTTTATAGTTACAACTCAGTAATTATAAGATATATTTTGTGAGCTCAACTTCGTCATAGTTATTTTATAAAAGTGCAAAGATAAAGTAAATATTTAAATTTTTATATAAATTTCTAAAATTTATATGGATTTAAAATATTCTTCTTACCAGATTTCTGTAAAGGTTTGAAATGTTTAATCTTGGTTTTCCTTTTATGATTGAGCATAATTTTGTAATTATGAAAAACAAAAACAGGAATACAATAATTTTTATGTAATGATATAATCAGACAAGTGTTCTCATCTTGGTTGTTATAGTCAACATCTTCCAGCCATTGTACCCTCTTGGAATTTCATTCACTATGCACTACCAAGAACTTTAATTCACACACACACACACACACACATGAGAGATGTTCATTAAAGATTCCTCCTGACCCACTTCCAGTTATTGCAGGAAACGGAACTTGTACAGGTTAATGAAACATATCTCTATATGTCACATCGTAAATTACAGTTTTCCACCAGCATTCGTTTGTCTTTTACGGCTGCTGAAGTGGACTAAGGTGTTATAATGGAGGCGGTTGAAAGGTCATACACCAAAAGGGACTTTTGATGAGATGAAAGAAGTTTTTGGTGACAATGCACCATCATACAACGTAGTCAAGTACTGGCATTGCCAGACATCAGTGGAAACTGCTCCTATTCCTGGACAACCATATTCCACCATTGTTGATGACACCATCCATAAGGTGGAAGCTGCCATTTTGGAGGATCACTGCCTAACTATTCAGCAACTAGCCCAAGAAGTGAAGATAAGTGTAGGGTCCGTGGAAAAAATCATTAACCATTATTTGTACATGCAGAAGTTGTTTGCACGATGGATTCCCCAGATGCTCACACTCTTTCAGAAGCAGGAATGAGTCAATTGCTCTCAGGCTCTTTTGGCAATATGCCAAGAAAACAAGGACGTTTTGGCAGACTTATCACACAGGATGAAACATGGGTCCATCATTATGATTGAAACTAAAATCCAGTTGAAGCAATGGAAGCATGATAACTCACCACTTCCAAAGAAGGCTCATGTACAACCCTTACCAAGCAAGGTGATGCTCACAGTTCTTTAGGACCAGTGCAGAGTAGTGATGATGAATTTTCTGACAAAGGCACCACACTTAATGGGGCATATTATGCTTCTCTGCTATGTATATAT
>NC_068990.1:56925807-56926475 GCF_001194135.2 Octopus bimaculoides | reverse complement strand
AAAGACAAAAGACGAAGACAAGTGTATTAGTTTGACACTCAGGAAAGTGAGAAAGTCTTTTATGTTTCAAGCTTATGCTCTTCATCAGAAAGGAGTAAGAGAAAATAAAGGGGGAGAATAAAAAAAAATTGTGGATTTAGCAGTCAAACATGACGACTGGTTGGGAAAAAATGGTTTGACAGTAGAGGTAGAAAGAAGGGGGATATAATAAAGTATTGGTGATCCCAAAAAGAAAGGTGCACATGTGTGTGTGTGAGAGAATGTGTAAATGCATGTGGATAGGGTCTAATGACTTTGACATTTGTGGGTGTGCGAATGATGGGGTGTGGTGTGGGTGCTGGGAAGTGGTCAGTGCTAGTGTGTGTGGAGTGGTTTGAGGTGGTGTGATATGGTGTGGTTGTGTTGGAGGCAGGGGTGTGGGGGAATGTGTGTGGGGTGGATATATATATATATATATATATATATATATATACAAAAGAGGTGAGGACTGAAATCCTTCAAAGGGATGTCAAACATCCAAGTCCACTGGTACAGTTTATTATTATTTGTCCATTCCTGTGTGAGCTATGAAAGACCTTTGTATATTTTTGTTCATCGTAATTATTCATACCAAAGAATCTAATTTTTATTTCAAGAAGTGTTTCTCATTTTTGACTTTGGAATTAATC
>NC_068990.1:56919754-56925485 GCF_001194135.2 Octopus bimaculoides | reverse complement strand
CTTATATGCATATAAATATATATATATGTATATATATATATATATATGTATATATATATATATCTTTTAACATTTACTTGCATCAGCAGCCATGCTGGGACACTACCTTGAAGAATTTTTTGGCAAATGAATCAACCCCAGTATATTTTTTTAAGCATAGTACTTATTCCATCATTCCCTTTTGCCAAACCACTAAGTTATGGGGACATAAACAAACCAACACCAGTTGTTAAGTGATAGTGGGGGCATAAACACAAAAAAAAAAAACATACACAAACAGACAGACAGGCAGGCAGGCAGGCAGACAGACAGACAGATAGATAGATAGATAGACAGATGATGAACTTCTTTCAGTTTCCGTCTACTAAATCCACTTACGAGGCTTTAGTAGGCCTGAGTCTATAGTAGAAAACACTCACCCAAGATGGCATGCAGTGTGACTGTGAACCTGCAACCGTTTGGTTGGGATGTAGATTTCTTATCACACAGCCATACCTGTACCTTGGAAGGTGTAGCATCTTACCTAAAGACATAATCATGCTAAAATAGTAGATCAGTTCCACATTCCATTCTTGTCTACATTGCAGTTTCACAATTTTCTTAATACTAAATAGGCTAGAGAGACTAGTATGTCAAGTCCAAATGTAATCTGTATTTATGCTTTATATAAAGGACACATCTTTCAAATGACCAGCAAAATATCAATTACCTGAGGCTCTATTTTTCTCAATCATGTCAATAAAGAGAGCTGCTTGCATTTGTCACATAATTGGGTATTTCACTTCACGTCATTGATCTTTGTTGATTTCCTGATACATGTATACATTGTATAAACCATAAATACTGATAACATTTTTCTGTGTTCTTGTTATATATATGTATGTATGTACGTATGTATGTATGTATGAATGTATGTGTGTGTGCATGTAGGTAGGTACGTAGGTAGATATGTATTTATGTATGTATGTATGCATACATGAATGTATGCATGTATGTATGTATGCACGTATATGTACATACATATATGTATGTACGTATACATACATATATATATATGTATGTATGTATATATAAGTGTGCATGTTTGTGTATGTGTGCAAGCATCTGTTTGCATGTATGCGCACGCACATGTGTGTGTGTGTGTGTGAGTGAGTGTGTGCACATGTGTATGTGTGTGTTTGTATTAGGTGCACACAAGAACAAGAAATTAGTACTTTTCAAATGAAGTTCTTCGATGAAGCCCTTCACACCAAGTTTCAAATGTTTCCTTCTCACTTTCACCATCAGAAATTCAGAGAACAAGTAATTGATCCAGCCTGTCTCCAACAACATTCTTCTTCACCAGCAGTGATATAAAATAAACAAATAAACTCTAAGGATAATTAATTTAAATAATGTAATTAAAATAGCTGTCATTTTTGACAGAAGTACACTAGTTATCATATAAATAATAAATAGATCTTGGAAGAAATAATGTTACCAGTGAGATATGATCTTAAGGTTTGCAGAAAATAATGAAAATACGCAGAATCAGATTTTTTAATTAATTCATGACAAACTCAGAATATTCATATGTTTTGGTAAGTGTTGTCATTTGTTTTCATATTAGCATTGCATTCTTTACAAGCCATTTCCCCCAAGAGCTATTCTATAAGAAAGCAAAGATATCAATTGAAAAACTGCATGAAGAACTCTTCTGCGTGATAAACGACTGTGATGCCAAGCATGGATATACATGTGTTGATGTAAATATAACTGGCTAAATATTTACATAGAGAAACAGAACTAGCAGTTATTCCTTATTAATGCTGCTAATAAATGGCCTGAGGCCACATTGTGACTGATGCTAAAGAGTGTTTCAGTATCATCTGTTATGAGTTGAAGTCTTTCCGAAAACTGTTTAGCTTTCAAGATGTATTGAAATAAATGAATAATTACAGGGAATATTGCTATAGAGTAGATAGAAAAATGAGTTTGCAAACTGCTTTTGATTCCCTGTTGAATCCACTTCTTTTCATTTATATCTCTAATGCTCCTGTGAAAACATGAACATAATGACTTTGCCATTTATGTTCTCTAAAAACTTCAGGCCCCTTTCCTATAAAATAAACAATTACTGCAGATGCACAAAGTTCCCCATAATCAAGGCAGTCACTTCATTCCATCCTACCATACAATGATTCTTGCACACAGAGCCTTAGTTACATCAGATCAACTAACTAATTTCAACACCTCCAGTCCTATAAAACCTACCCTTAACAGCAATGTGTTTTATCTCTGCAACTTATTAAACAGCCAAGTTTATGACAGGAATAATTTTTCCAGTTATGTCTTTCCAGTGTCCTTTACACAACCAAAGCTCTGCTGCAAGTTCACAGACAAAGAACACAATCTTACGACACTTAAACAAAGTTTCTCTCTATTACTAACTGAAAACAACTTATTCCTTCCCTAACATTATGCCTACAAAATGATCTCATGAAAGCAATCAATGGATGCCTTTGTGTATCATATGCTCAGCAAACTCTCTCACCTCCTAAATTGATGCCCCACCCCAACCACAAATTACTTTGCAGAACTTTCCCAATCATCAGTTCTTAACATGACTCTGTAAGTGAACACCTTAATAGATAAATCAATACCTTTGATGTCCATTTTACTTTTCACATTGACAATCATCATCATCATTATCATTCAACATCTATTTCCCATGAAGGCATGAGTTAAGTTCGACAGGAGTTGGCAAGGTCAGTACCTGCACCAAGTTCCATAGTCTGTTTAGTTTTGACATGGTTTCTACAGATGGATGCCCTTCCTAATCCCAACCACTTTACAAAGTGTACTGGGTACTTTTTATATAGCACTAACACCAGTGCTTTTTACATGACATCAGCATCAGTGCTTTTTATGTGGCACCATTACTGGAGCACTAGTTATTTTTATGTGGCACCAGCACTGACAGGGTAACCAGGTACTTTGCAAGACAAAAACCCCTCAACTGGGAGAGGAGTGTAGTATTGAGTGGGTATGGTTCTAGACCATTTGAGAGATTTAAGGTATGGAGGAGATAGATTGGCCATACTTGACAACAAAGTTGTATTACTCTGAGTTTCTCCAAATAAAATACAAAAATTCATGTTTCAGCAAATTTTTGGGGAAAGCAATAATATGGATGTCTAATTGGGCCACAAAGTCTATTTGCAAACAAGACCTTCAATCATTTCTCATTTCTTCACTTACAAAGCTTCTGGTCAGATTACTTCATTGCAACGCATGGCAATGACTTTCTCTCTCTTTCTCATCCCCTCACCCACTCTGTCTGTCTGTCTGTCTGTCTATCTATCTTTATCTCTCTCTCTCTCATCTGCATCTTATCATGTCTAGTATACAAGAGAGTTCAGATATCTTTACATTTTTCAATTTGTGCATTAATAACCTGCTGTTTCTACAAATCATGCACACTTCTGCACAGTTGACACAAACCATCATTCTTCTTTAATTCTTTCCATACAGTCATTATATACATATATTAGATATTATACAGCATATTGCAAAATCTAGATATTACGCAGCATATTGTAAAATTTTTATTATTAGAAATTTTGGAAACATTTGCCAAAGGAACATGACAAACTAACCTCTTTTAACATCAAAAAGTTGTGTTTCTTTAGGTTATATAAAATACTACATTCATAGTCATTTGGAGATAACATTTATTGAAGCAGGCAAAAAACAGAGCTGAGTTGTTTGTTTTTGAAGTACTAATTGATGTTGATATTGAACAGGGAACTAAAACCAGTGTGTGAAATCAAATTGCTCTCTACTGTCTAGCAATTCTGTTTTTATCAAATGGGAACCAGTGCTATTTTAATAGAGTTGTGTACATGTAGGAGATTCGATGCTATCATTAATAGCAAGGAGATCTATCACTAGTTTTAGTTCAGGGCATCAGAGATCTATTGTTACATCTCATAGTGAGAAGATCTATCACTGAGTTAAATAGAGGAGAGATCTATCACTTAATTAATCGGGGAAAAATCTGTTACTATATTTAATGGAGATTTATTAACATATTCAACAGGGAAGAAATCTATTACCGTATTTAATAAGGGAAACTCTATAGCTATATATAATAGGGGTAGATTTGTTAGTATTTCTAATAGAGTAGAGGCCTATTGCTATACTTAATGAGTGAGATCTATTACTATATTTGGTAGTGAAAATCTCTTATTATATTTAATAGCAGCAAGAAGAGTAGACTGGAGGATTGATTTATATATTTGATGAGGGTGAACTATTACGCTATTTAACAGCGGTTACTATTGGATCTACACTGGGTTACTATATGAGAAATCAGTCACTATAGGATCATTATATTCATATTTAATAGTGGAGAGGTCTATTGTTTTCTTTAGGCGTGAGGAGAAAGCAATCACTGTATACATAATAAGTTGCGAGGATATCTATTTTTATGTTCATTAGGAATGAAATCTATCAATTAATTTAGTAATGGTAAGATCAACTGATATCTTTGAAGGTGCTGAGATTTATCGCTCATCTATATTTTTTTTATTTATTTTATATAGTGTAACTTATGAACAATAAGCATTGATTGTTACAGATATCCAACAAGCCAGTCATTCATTCATTTCTGATTGAGAGAATTTCAAGTGTAAAATATATACCTATGGCTGTGTGGTAAAGAATTTGCTTCCCAATCACCTGCTTCTAGGTTCAGTCCCACTGTAGGTTCAGTCCCACAGGCAAGCGTCTTCTGCTATAGATCCAGGCTGACCAAAGCCCTGTGAGTAGACTTGGGTGATGGAAACTGAAAGAGGTTCATACTATACATGTGTGTGTGTGTATGTGTGTGTGTGTGTGTGTGTCTGTCCGTCTGTGTCTGTCTGTGTTTTTTGTTTTATCTCCCTCTGCTGTTTGATAGCCAGTGTTAGTTTGTTTACATCCCTGTAACTTAGCAGTTCAGCAAAAATACAATGATAGAATACATACTAGACTTAGGGAAAAAAATGTACGTACTGGTGCTGATCTGTTCCTCCAAAATCATTCAAGACAGTGCCCCAGCATGGCACAGTCTAATGACTGCAACATGTAAAAGATAAAAAATATACATTTTGTGGGGAATATCCATCTCATTGAATTTATGTCTGTTTTCCCATGCTAGCATGGGTTAGATGAAAACATTGTTGTGGCAGTGTTTTGAAGGCTTGACGCCATTACTGGATCTGACTCTTAAGAGTTTTGCAAATAAGGGAATTTTCATTCCTTTAATTTTAAAAGATGATTTGTTCAAAAGGAAATGTCAACAACTTCAGTGTCTGTAGCTCAGTGCATTTTTTTGCAGGGAAGCACAGAGGGCAAACATTCACACACACACACACACACAAACAAACACACACACACACACATAAACACACACACACAAGCACACACATATACATCCACACATGCATATATACATACATACACACATGCATATATAGTTGGAATTTACAAAAAGCAAAAGACGAAGACAGGTGTGTAAACAACAAATAGGTGTATTAGTTTAATGCTCAGGAAGGTGAGAAAGTATTTTATGTTTCGAGCCTATGGTCTTCAACAGAAAGGAACACGAGAAAATAAACAGAGAGAATTAAAAAAGAAGGATTTAGTAGCTAGCGGTACACACACACACACACATATATATATATATATATATATATATATATATATA
>NC_068990.1:56914588-56919378 GCF_001194135.2 Octopus bimaculoides | reverse complement strand
ATATATATATATATATATATATATATATATATATATATATATATATACATATATATATATATATTTATACATACACATAATTTCAACGTATTTATAACTGATCAACATATAATGATTGAATTTCCTGCAAGCTTGCAGTTAGAATGTAAATATATTTTAACTAGGTTGCATGCTATTTCTGTCTTCTAACAACTATTTTTATGATTGTGCTAAGACTAAATTTCTAATGGCATGATTTAACAATGTCTATTCATGATGTCACTGTATATAATGAACTTTATATGTTTACATATATACGTGTGTGTGTTAAAGAGGAACATTATTGACAGTCATTTCAAAGTTTTGCCCAATCTCATGATGGCATAACTGACCAAAACTTCAAAGTCACTGTCAATATTCTTGATTAAAAATGATAAATTTGTACTCTACAAAAGTATAGAGTCACCCATCAGATTTATGAAAAATTGTTTTTATTATAACTGAACATAAAACAAACATTAATTAATATATATATATATATATATATATATATATATGGGAGAATTTACGAAAAAAACAACAACAGACGAGGACAGGTGGTGTAAACAACAAAAGGATGTATTAGTTTAACGCTTGGGAATAGAGAAAGTCTTTAACGTTTCGAGCTACGCTCTTCAACAGAAAGAATAAGGAGAAAACAAGGAGAAAAACAAGGAGAAAAACACAGAGAAAAAAAAATTGAATGTCGTGGTCAGCGATCTATCATGGTGACTATATAGATAGATAGATACATACATACATACATACGTACATGCATATCATTGTTTAGTTATGTATTTAGGAGTGGTTGTAATTTACTTATTGAATTTGTTTATTGATACGGTTGAACATAATATGTAAATACGTTTGAAAGTTGTAGTTTCTTTGGTATGTTTGTTCCCAAACAATACTTATTTTTGTGCTGTTGACACCACTGGATTGAATGGTACTGCCCAGGTGTTGAAACCATAATGATATCCATGGGGCAGTTGATGATGGAGGTATGTTGGATTGTTGGTATAGCTGTGGAAAAGCATTATAACACATCCTTTGATGTATATATATGTGTGTGTGTGTGTGTAATGATAATAATATTAGGGATAAAATCCAAATTTGCATGTAAAAACTCAATTAAATTCAATTTATCAAAAATTAAAATTAAATTAAGTTTCACAGTATATAATATATAAATTTATAATTTAGAGAAAAGAACCAAAGTTCATGAACTCTGTTAGCTTGCCTTCCTCAATTTCAGTACGATGTGTATTCATAGTGAATGAATATTGTAATGTGGTGATTGACGATTTAAAGTCTATTCTCAGCATATTGGTATAGAAATTTATTTTCTTTTGCCTATAAGATGTGTGTACATATGCATGTATGTGTGTGCATGCATATGTATTTCGGAGCAGTAATTGTCTAGCAGATGGTGACCATTTTGTTAAATGAGAGTAATTGTAATTCTACATAAATTTAATATCACCAACAGAATGTACACATTATTTGCAACAAATATACAAGCGTTTCTGTTTTTACTTCTAAAAATTTCAGTTACATGCTGATAACCCACTGTAAAACAAAATAACACAATACCATTCCAGCAATGACTATCCAATTTCTATCAATATACAATATACATACAATATATGGTTGACTTGTGCATGAAGCATCTTCCCCTGTGCATTTTCAATTTCTAAATTATTTAAAACTTTTTTCAAAAATTTTCCATGTTTTATATATTAAAGATTATGTTTTTTTATAAATATTTCAAACATATTTGAATTCTTTACATTTTTCTTTAACTCAAATCATGTACTCTATATCCTAATTGCAAATCCAAGCCTTACACTGTAACCCAAAACACTAATAATAAATCTAAACTCTAACCCTAACACTAAACTCTTGACACTAAACCTCTAATCCAAGCCCTCAGAATGAGTTTTGCTTTGCTGGAAATTTATTGTTGACACATATTATTTAGAAGATAGAAAAACTATGAAAATATGTTGAATAATAAGAAAATTTATGACTCCATAACAGAGAATGTAATGACTGGCAATATTTTTTTTTTAATATAATTTTAAAACTCACAAAATATTAAAAAAACTAAAATGGTAACAGGGTGATTTCATGTTGTACAATTTCACCAATATATATTGCTTGATGTATAGATAATTTATATGAAATACATCATCATCATATGTCTACATTCCATGCAGGCTAGGCAAATATGCTGAATGATAAGGAAATTTATGACTAATTATGTGCTGTAAAATGGAAAATGTACTGACTGGCAATATTATTTTATTCAATAATATTTTAAAACATGTTTTTTTTTTCTTTGTTCAGAATTATAAAAAATACCCACCTCCCAAAACATAGAAAAATAAAAATGGTAACAGGCAGTTTCATATTGTACAATTTCACCAATATGTATTGTTTGCAGTATAAATAGTTTATATGAAATACATCATCGTCATCGTCATCATGTGTGCACTTTCTATGCAGGCAAAGGCTGTAGGTTTGACAAGATCCAATAAGTTCATGGACTGCATTGTGCTCCAGTGGCTGCTTTGGCATGATTTCTATGACTGGATGACCTTTCTAACACCAACTACTATACAGCATGTACTGCATGCTTTTTTCATGCCACCTGCACTGCTGAAGTTACCATGCATCTCACAGGACAACAAACCATGGGAGGGATGGTGGCATCAGCTTCATGCTAAGAGACAAATTGAGTAAACTATGAGAAGCAGGGTTCAGAGCAGGTTCTTTTAGCAGATCTGCATGCCTACCCTCATTTCGTAGAGGAAGGTAAGAGAGATATAGATAAAATTATCAATAGGAATTGTAATAGATAGATAGTGGCAATGTTGAATATAGATGCAGGCATTGTTTAATGGTGAAGAACATCACTTTATAGACAATTGGTTTCAGCTTCATTACACTCAGTATTGTTTAAAATATTTAGTTAACATATTATACTAGTAGTTTTTGAAAATAATATATTTCCAATACGTATTTATTTCATTCCCAAGCTCACTTGAAAGGTAAAAATATTTGCTTTGTGAAAGTATTTACCTGGTTTCCAGGTCTAAAACTAGAAGTGTTTTATATACAATAGTAGGTTGTATAATGATGACAAGATATTATAGAACATCCAAATAATTTAATTACATTGCCAATAAATGTGAACAAGGCATGGCTATTAACCACTCAGGTGTATTGAATGTTAATTAGAAGAGAGTTAAAATGATTAACTGCAAATATATGAGAAACAATTACTTTTCTACAAAATTATGACTTTCTTCATTACATTTGACTTTGTCCTAGATGTACTGAAGATATAAAACTCAATGGTCGCCCACACCATGCAGATGGTTAACTATGCAGTGAAATTGCAAATACACTTTTCCAAGGAAAACTATGTTATGTTAAATAGCATGTTCTTTTATTAGTGGATGCGTAAGACAGCATCCCCAAGCATTTTTATTTTCCCATTTCAAAATTACTTAGCCTTTCTTTCTTCCTTTTTTTATAAAGGCAAAACACTTCAGTTTTTTTAACCTGGGAAACATTAGTACTTTCTCTTTCACGGGGTTCTGAGAATGAAGAACTGTCAGCATTTCCTGCAAAAATATTTCATAATGAAAATAAGTGAAACACAATTACTTGCTAAAATTCTTTGAAGTGGGGGTGGAGAGAAGAAAAAATCAAAGAATGTATCTATATTTACTTTGTGTGTGTGTGTGTGTGTGTGTGTGTGAATTTAAGCCACAATATATGGATTCAAGTAATCTGGTAGTACTCATAAAAAAAGATCCTTAATGTATCATTCTACAAAACCTATAGAATATATCGTAGAATACAATAGAAAACAATAATGAGTGTATAAAGTCATAAATGACAGAGAAATAGCTTGATAAAATTTTATTTAACAATAAGAAATTTCAAACATCATGACAAATTGGTTCATAATTTAAAAACATATAAATAATTCATGTTATTATATTTAATAAATGAATTTCTTACATGTCCACATTAATGCAAAGTGCAAAAATTTTTTCAAATACTGCAGAATTTAAACTACATCTTCAGGTGAAAGAAAGTCTTTGTTAAATACTAAATTCTCAACATGACGTTACAAGAATGCAAAGTCAAAATTTTAAAAGATTATGGAAGGCAATAATAATAAAATTGATATAAATTAATTAGGTAATTTTTTAATAGGAAATTTTAGTAATATAATTAAAAGGAAACTAGTAGATATTATTAGTACAATAAAAGAAAAGAGATATATTTATTACTAAAAATCTAGAAAATAAAAGATCATAAATATAATAATAATATAATAATAATCATTTGTGCAGTACCAGGCAGTGGCTCTCATAGCTTCTGATCTTAACTGATTGGAAATGTTATCATATACATTGTTTTGTCTTGGCATAAAAGATGGCCTACACCAAATATTCTGCTCAGTACAACGGATTTGTTTGTCATTTGCTTGACCATAAAGAGTTGAGGATGTGCCTTCATGGCTGATGATAAGTGCATCTCTGATTACAAGCATAAGTAGTGGGGGAGCATCATAGTCATGTACTGAGAGGCTTTCTTTGGAGTTTGAATAATTCACTTCTGCAAACATGGGTGTTTTGTTCATCATCCTTAAACAAACCTTATTCAGGGACCTTTTGAGTGGGATGGGCTACTCAACCTGACGAAAATTCTAACTGGGCCCCACCTGCAAGGTCATTCACTGTTTATCTTGA
>NC_068990.1:56913343-56914578 GCF_001194135.2 Octopus bimaculoides | reverse complement strand
CTGGGCCCCACCTGCAAGGTCATTCACTGTTTATCTTGATATGAGATCACCATGTTGCACACATATGGTTGCAATGCATGTGCCTGGTGTACCCTTATCAGATGGGTAGTCATGATGGGTATACTCGGCTTTGTATATTTAACCCCAGTCTCAGTTTGATGGGATGCATTGCTCTCTCACTCAATAATAATAATAATAATAATAATAATAATAGTAATAATAATAACAACAACAACAACAAATTAAAGCTAAATAAAAGTATCAAGAGACAATATTTATGAAATATAGGGAGTGATATCTACAAGAAGATATGAAGAATATTAAATTAATATATATGCACACAATAACCATATAGATATACTGTATATGTATGTATGTATGTAAGTATGTATGTGTGTGTGTGTGTGTGTGTGTGTGTGTGCATGTGCGCACGCGTAGTGTGTGTGTATGCGCTATCTCAAAGACAGAATGCAAATAACTATGACGTTATTGTTTTCCTTTCCTTATCTCTATAACAATGTTATGTTTACTTGACTGATAATTTAGTGAAAAGCAATAAACTATAAGAAGAGTACAACATGCATTCATCGGTTTAAATGTTTAAGGGTTAAATGATATCGATAACCCTTTTCCTTCTCATTTACAAATTACTATTTTGTTCTGTAAAGTACTGCAAAAATTCTTAAATATTCTTGGTTGAAATATTACATTGTGAAAATGAGTATTTAAGGAAAATATACCTAAATAGAAAAATAAAGACTGAAGAAATTTCATCTTTCCAGAATTGGTTTCATTTCTTCACTTCATCAAGTATTTCACAGCATTCTTCTGGCAAGTCTTGATTTCAGCAGAGATTTATTTAACTTACACAATGACCCAAGAGTGAGCAATATGATCAATTTTTCTATGAGTGGTCTGGCAGAAACCATATGAAATTAATTACAGCAAATCAGTTTTAGAGTCAACAGAAAGTTATAATTAAGAGCTTGGAAATAATAAATGCAAACAGTGTACAATAAAATTTCAAGTACAACAAATAGTAATCAAAAACGGAAAGGTTATAGAGAATGTAAAACCAGATGATATTTTGTTTAAAATTGCAAAAACAAATTGAATGTGATCTCTATCATGAAATGTTTAATAGATGATTTGAGAAATATATATATATATATATATATATATATATATCTGTATTTCTAAGCATATATATATATATATATATATATATATATATA
>NC_068990.1:56909349-56912612 GCF_001194135.2 Octopus bimaculoides | reverse complement strand
ATATATATATATATATATATACAGGGAGGATTCACGAAAAAACAACAGACAAAGACAGGTGGTGTAAACAACAAATAGATGCATTAGTATAATGCTCAGGAATAGAGAAAGTCTTTACATATTACAGTGTGTATTTATGTGGTGTGTGTATATATATATATATATATATATATATATGCGTGAATATTTTCTAAGCCTTTATATATTTATATATTTAATCCTTTATATTGAACACTCAATATTTCTTCTATTCAATAAGACATATTCCATATATTCAATAAGACATTCAATACTTTATTTCATAGTACCATCCATTTTTATTTTATATTATATATTGTATATTATATTATATATTGTATATTCCATATTCTATATCCCACATTGGTTCTGCAGGAATATAAATAAAACATAAAAAACAGACAGTGTTGGAACTCTTTTAAACAAAATAATATATATATATATATATATGAGAGGTATTGGTATTCAGAAGACTCAAGATGGCAGGTAAGTCTATGTAAGTGCTACGGGAGGACCATAGTTAGACACTTGGTTCAAAAGTAATACGAGTCTAATGCGGGTCATATGTGAGCATGTTTATGTTAAATAAAACGCGACAGCAAAATCAAGGCTGTTTGGAATTTATAGGATATTTATAAGACATTTATAAATATCCTATAAATTCCTCACAACCTTGGTCTTGTTGTTTCATTTTATTTAACATATATACATACATACATATACACATATATATGTATGTATGCATGTATGTATATATATGTATATATACGTACATATACATACATATACATCCATGTTTACATAGACATACATACATACATACATGTACATTCTTTAAATGCATATACATATATTCTTCTTATACACAAATAGACTTCATCTGTAAATATACTCCAAATACACATCATATATAAATGTGTGTGTGTCTGTGTATATATATATGTATATACATACATACATACATACATATACTCCAAATACACATCATATATAAATGTGTGTGTGTGTGTATATATATATATATATATATATATACACATACATACATACATACATACATACATACATGTACAATTTATTCATCCTGAATAATTTGATTTCTGTATAAATTGACTCATTAACAAGATCTTATTGAAACAGAAGTATACATAAGTGTTGATAAAATGAGATTCATTGAACTGCAGCATGTCTGGAGCTTTAACTCATATGCTGAAAGCTGGAAAATAGAATGGCAAAAATAGGAATAACTTGTTGTATAACTTGCATAAATTGAGTAGTTTCATAACTGATAGATATAAATCTTCAGTTGAGTGCAAATTACTATGAAAGCATTGAAAAAGAGAATGGTAAATTATATATTTGTAAAGATGTAGAGTGCATATAATTACACATTGATATATGCAGGAAGGTCTGTAATTGTATTGTTACATAATCAGTGCTGACTTACATATTCATATACACATGCATGGAACAAATATCCATATATATGTGTGTGTGTTTTATGTGTGCATATATATATATATATGTAAATATATATATAAAGATATGTGTGTGTGCATATATGTATGTCTGTCTGTCTGTATGTATGTATATATGTATGTATGTGTGTGTGTATATATGTATATTGAATTTAAAACAATAGAATTAAATATTCCTTGAGCATACTGAGAATATATATATATATATATATACATACAGGAGTGCAATGGGTACATTGCTGCCAATTTATACTTTTAATTTTGCACATACACATTGCTTGTTTTTGATTTTGTCCACTACACAGTATAGTATGGTCAGTTGGGTACCAGCTGTGAGAAAAAACAGCCCCATGATGCAGTTCACTCCAGAAATTTGGAAATGACATGTTTTACTGCTTGGCATTCATGTAGAAAGCTGCAATACGAACATTTCAGAGTGTTTGGCTGTCAATGTGTTGGTTTGCCATGTCCCCAAAACATGTACTGAGAGTGATAAAAATCAAGCAGCCAGTCAACACCATGATGTTTTGAGTGATCACTAGTGATGACGACGTTATGCCTCCATTCATCTTCCCACACGGACTCAAACTCAACACGGAGACCTACATCAAGTGCTTGGAGGAGGCAGTGCTGCCCTGGATCAAGAGAGTGGCTGCTGGAAGACTTTATGCCTTGCAACAGGGCTCTGCACCATGCCATACAAGCAGGGAAACCCAGTCATGGTTGTCAGACAATTTCTGCGACCACATCACCCCTAACATCTGGCCACCTAACTCTCCAGACTGCAACCCTGCTTGATTATTATGTGTAGGGCACAGTTGAGTGAGAGACCAAGAAAACTCCTTATAACACCAAAGACGAACTGAAGGCAAGGAGACTGTGTAGAAGAAGAGTTGCAGGAGATTTCAAAGTCATGTAGCAGCTGTAATTGACATCAATGGCGATTTTATTGAATAAATTTATTCTTTAGTATTTCAAGATATTTTCATGCAATTTCGGTAAATATATCTGATAAAATGAGATGGCTGTGTTATTTTCATTTTTGAATAATCTAGATAACAGTTTATTCACTGCACTCTGCATATATATATATATATATATATATATATATATATACAACACAAATGTCTATGTATGTGTGGATATAATTCCATTATGATTACCTCAAGTTTCCTTTATATATACAGAAGTATATATACATGTATATCTATATCTATCTATATATATATATATTATACAAGAATAAGGGCAGGGAATCGTCAATTAGTAATAGAATTAATAATTAACAATTTTGCCAAGTAGTTCAGTATGAAAAAACCTTTTTCGGTAAAATCATTTATCATCATAAATATACAGGGATTAGCATTGAGTTGCTTCTCCAACATACTGAAAATTTAGAAATAGCAGTCAAAGAACTACTGATTCTAAACTACAAATTTTTCTCTAAATGGATGGCGATATTTATGGCACTGGTGTCGCATGGCCAGAAATTACCGTGAATCTTTTTAGAGACACTTTCAAATTTATCAGAATATTGGGCTGAAGAGTCGGAATAGATTAATATCTTAACCGCGAAACGTTCGTATCCAATTAACTAAAGGCAGGTTTGTTTTTGCTTTTCACTCTGGTTTTTGTTCTATGTGTGCCATAAATATCGCCATCCATTTAGAGGAAAATTTGTAGTTTAGAATCAGTAGTTCTTTGACTGCTATTTCTAAATTTTCAGTATGTTGGAGAAGCAACTCAATGCTAATCCCTGTATATTTA
>NC_068990.1:56903533-56907831 GCF_001194135.2 Octopus bimaculoides | reverse complement strand
GTACATATGAAAACAAATAACACTAATTTTGATTTATTTTTATGAATACACATTTATATGCATCTTTTAATGGGTATTTAAGATTAGATACTCCAATACATTTTTCCCTATATTTTTACCTTTATATGTGATGTAAGAGAGACTTCATTGCTAATTCTTGCATATTTAGCAACCATGTAGAGTTCACTTTGTCATTCAGTCTATATGATGCTCTCTTCAATATCTACAGCCAAATATCTTCCCCAAATATCTACAGCTAAACATGAAATTTAGATTTTCTCCTGAGAATTGTTACCTTAAAGAAATGTGGTTGGTATGCTACTCTATATTTTCAAGCTCCATATACAAAGCTTCAAACTCTATGCAATATACATAGTTTTGCTTTCTACTGTCTCACATATCCTCCCTAACTATTCTTTTTTAAATATAATAATAATAAATAATATTCACAGACCATCAGTTTATAAATTTAGTCAATTGACTCTGTAAAAGATACATTTGGTTTGTATAGTTTTACATGTTTTTACTCTCTAAGTGCACTGTACTTGGGATCAAAGATGGCTTTAATGTGATCTGATCATATGCAATTTCATTTATTACATTAGAAGTTTCACAAACAAATATCTATTTGCAAACATTTTTACGACTCAGTAGAATGGCAGGATACATTTGGGAGTGACAGTGCAGAGTATTGGTGGCAGGTTTTCTATCTTCCTTTTCCCATATATCTACAGAGTATTACAGTTCATTAAGATGTCAACTTGTCTTGCTGAATTGGGTGTGAGAAGAAAATCAAGAGAAATCATAGAACTTGCAGAATAATCTTTTAATGGCTTTTTCTAAGGTGGTTCAAATTGACCTGTAATTTGGGTCAGGTGGAAATTAAGTTGAATTTAAAAGAAAAAGGAAATTAAAAACGCTAAAATCTGTCTACAAGAAATATGATTAAATGGACAAAATTTAGTACTTCTCATCATTCTGATATGAAAAATAACATTAACATTTTATACAGTCTAAAAGCAAGAAAATTATGGACATTCTTTGTTTCTCTAATTTCACTTCTCTCACTCTCCCTTCCTCTCTTTCCCTCTCTCTCCCAGTCTTTCACATTGTAGTAGTGTGTAAATGAAATAATAAGGTTGTGAGCAATAGAGGGTTAGTAAACTTCTTGTAAGCTGACTCAGTAAGACATGATAACAGTTCAATTCCTTGTTGAGACACATCATTTTATAGATTTCAACTTTGATTAAGCATAGTTTCAAATTTTTGGTGTAAGGCCAGAAAACTTAGTGGAGGGATCCCAGTGTTCAACTGATACTTATTTTATTGACCTAGAAAGGATTGAAGACAAAGTCAACCCTGGCAAAATTTGAACTTAGAATGTAAAAACAGTTGAAATCCTGTAAAGCATCTTGCTTGGTGTGCTAATACTTCTTCCAGCTTGCCGCCTTGAGCATGGTTAATTTTAATAAGTAAAAGTGAAAGTATGTATGTTTGAAGTTGTAGGCCACAACAAGGCTTTTAGGGAGCTGCAATTTTGCTCAGAGGCAAATGCCTACAAAGAGAACCTCATAGGCTACATGACTACTTTTTGTACACACTATGCATCTGGACAAGGCAAAGTTTTACAGTATGCCATAAAGTAATGGGCTCTGCCACACTGACATTTGTAGAAGTTTGTTAACTCTTTAACATTCAAATCACTGTGTCAAATGTAATATTTATTCCCATTGTTTTAAATTAATCATGTATTATCTTCTAGCTTCAAGATTTTGACGGTGAGATTATGTATTTTTAGAATGACATTATAGGGTAGGTGTGAGAGGCCAATTCTGGCCAGTTGAACATAAAATAGGCAGGATATTTGGGCTCAAGGGATAAAGTAAAAGGAGAAATGCCCATGACTTTGCAGGTTCTCATAAACTGGAGGAATCAATGCAGTCAAATATTTTTTCTTCTTCTTTCACATTGATCCTGTTGTCACCGGGGCATGCTATGTCACTTATCATACAAGTTCTTTCTTTTTTATTCACCACTACGATGTCCAGTTTCCAATGTCTGATCAGGTGATCGCATTGGGTCATTGCATCACACAGGATTTTGTAATTATTATCATTATTATTATTGTTATTAGTATTATTACTATTATTATTATTGTTATTGTTGTTGTTATTATTACTATTATTATTATTGTTATTGTTGTTGTTATTATTACTATTATTATTATTGTTATTGTTGTTGTTATTATTACTATTATTATTATTATTATTATTATTATTATTATTAGTAGTAGTAGTAGTAGTAGTAGTAGTAGTAGTAGTAGTAGTAGTAGTAGTAGTAGTAGTAGTAGTAGTATCAGTGGGTCTGCCTCTGTCACCTGGTCCACCAAACACTTTATTCCTTGGTATCAAAGATACTGTACTTTATGTCTAACAATGCAACCACCATGATTTTTGGTGAAGAATTCATCTAGCACCATTTTTCTTGTTAGCTCATTGGTTGCAATACTTCTTCTGACTACCTTTTGTAATCAATTGACAAGTTTCATCAGTATTCTGTTATTTTCTTTTGCTATGTCTTTACTATGTCATACCAATTCTAATTTAATGGCACTTTACAGAAATACTACTATTAATTACTGACAATGAACTCTACCTAAATGTATTCAATGTGTTTGCTCACCTGGCCAATGTAAGCTTTATGCACCAGAAATGATGCACCTGTCCTCTTTTAACTGGATCACTATCTTCATATCCCATCTAAAATCACTTTTTCTTTTTAAATCATAAAATTGTGGTCTATACATAAGGTTATCCAGGTTTGTGGAATCATAAGCTATCCTCATCTGCTGACCTAATAAATCCTTTATGCATATACAGTCTGGGCCCTAATTTGTCCAATTTTGCAATAGAAGTGTTTCTGAACACAAGAAAACTGCTTCAAAATGTATTTGTCAAGAATACTTTTAAAGAAATGTAGCTGCCAATCCCCAGTTGGTGAAAAACTAGCACTCTGTCAGTTATAAAGACAGAGGTTCCAGTTGGTCCAGTCAATGGAACAGCCTGCTTATGGAATTAACATGCAAGCGGCTGAGCATTCCACATGATATGTGTACCCTTAATGTAGTTCTCTGGGAGATTCAGCATGACACAGAATGTAACAAGGCTCCCCTTGAAATACAAGTATTACTCATTTTTGCCAACTGAGTGGACTGGAACACTATGAGATAAAATTTCTTGCTCAAGGAGACAATGCGCTGCCAAGTATCAAACTCATGAGCTCACAATCATCAGCCAAACACCCTAACCACTTAGCCACACATCTTAACCGCTTGGTGAATAAATTATCAAAGGTAGCAAGACAGAAAAAGAGAGTAAAGTTTATACTTTTGTAAGAGAGTGAGAGAGAGAGAAAATGTGTGGTTTGTAACATGACACGGACAAACACACATACATACACGCACACACACTTATACTTTTGTAAGAGAGAGATAGAGAGAGAATGTGTGGTTTGTAACATGAGACGGACAAACAACATACATACACGCACACACACACTCTCTGTCTCTCCTCTCGCACATATACATACACACACACATATGTATACATATATACATATATACATATACGTACATGCATGGATATGTACAACCACACTTGGTGAGCATTTCATCCTAATAAGGTGCAGCTCCATTAACGATTTGTTTGCAAGAGAAAAGGTTGTAATTCAAAGCAAAATGTTCTTAACTAGATTATTAATCATCTTTCAGGTGTGTTTATGGATTAACAACTTGTCATCAAAAATATGATACAACAGAAAGCATAGATTTCTGGTGTGAGTGATGTTTCACCTTAAAATAAATGAATATATATTTTATCTTTTTACTTGTTTCAGTCATTTGTGACTGCGGCCGTGCTGGGGCACCACATTGAAGAGTTTTAATTGAACAAATCAAACTCAGGACTTACTTTTGCCAAACAACTAGGTTATAAGGACATAAACACCAATACCCATTGTCAAACAATGTTGAGAGGCAAACACAGACACAAAGACATGCACACACACACACACACACACACAAATATATATATATATATCAATATATGACGAGTTTCTTTCAGTTTCCGTCTACCAAATCCACTCACAAGGCTTTGTGAGCTGACAACTGATGAAGGGTCGTTCTGTGTATTACTTGTCCTGTTTGCCATTTTTTCCCTCATTGTTTGCGTATTTAACTCATTTGTTTTCATATTTCATGTTGTTTATTGCTGGAGACATCCTGTACCAATATATGCATA
>NC_068990.1:56900716-56903168 GCF_001194135.2 Octopus bimaculoides | reverse complement strand
ACTCGTTCATGCTTGCACAGTTTGCTAGCATAGTCAAATTTACTGCTGGAATACAGTATTGATGAAGGAAATTGAGTATCACTCATAATCCAGAAATGCGTCTACTGTTAACCTTCGGAATGGTTAGTTTTTCATTGTTTTTTTCTTCTTGTTTTTGCCTTTGTGAGTTACAAGTGATGCTATCTGTGGGATTCTCAGCTTTTTTAGCTGCTATTTCTGAACTTCGGTATATGGTGAAGCAAATATTTGCTGATCCCTTAATTATGTTTATAAATATATTTATATACAGAGAGAGAGAGAGAGACTAACCAAAAATAGAAATAAAATTAAAAGCAGCAAAAATCAAAAAGGCATACACAGTGGATATATTAGATTGACACTCAGTTTAAGATAGAAAAGACGAGTGCAAGGGTGAAGTCTTGAATATGGCTCTTTGTCTCAAGAAAGAGGAAAGAGAAAAGAACAGACTGAAGAGAAGGAGGAAGCATGTGTGCAGTTATATATACAAATATATAGGTGTAGGTGTGGCTGTGTGGTAAGAAGTTTGCTTCCTAACCATATGGCTTTAGGTTCAAGCCCACCTTGTGGAACCTCTGACAAATACCTTCTACTATAGCCATGGAATAACCGAAGTCTCACAAGTGGATTTGGTAGATGGATACTGAAAGAAAACTGCTCAATGTGTGTGTGTGTGTGTGTGTGTGTATGTGTGTGTATCTTTGTGCGTGGGGGGGGGGGCGCCATAAAGACATCAGAGACTAGGTTTGGATGATTTGAGCACTGCTAAGTGTTTTCTGTACCGAAAATCTCTGAATCTCATCTATTGACTATATAGATAAATATATATTTGGAATGAACCTATCAAAATATCTTTCAAAATATTTGTACAGCTAGTGATCTATATATCTGACAAACAATAAATCTCAGAATGGAAGTAATATATACATATATCTTTTAATGATGATATTCCTAATCCTTTGACGATGGAAATGGTAATGACTATTATTTTCTTTTATGGATATTCCTTAATTCTTCAGCAGTGGAGCTGGTAGCTACTAATATCCTTAATTAATGATATTTTTTAAAATTCTTCCTCTCTAAAGATGGAATAGTTGACTTATATGGAAACATATACTTAGTGATAGATAGATGCACCATATGCACAACTATTCTAGAAACAACTGTAAAAGACATTATACATTATTTTCTAACCTCTTATTTACTCTAAAAACTCTGCAATTCTGTTTGAATTATAAATTACATGCTCTAAAGTAACACCATATATTTTGCTTGTTCATCCCTTCTTTCTAATATATGTATAATTAAATATATATACATGTGTGCATGCATATGCATGTCATGTGTGTAGATGTACATGTATATTGATATTTATGTGAATAGTGTACATATGGTTATATTTGCTTTACATCGTTGTATTTACATTAAATATGATACATTGATAGCTATTCTGATATATTTTTATATACTTTCTCTTACATGTAACAGATTTTTTATTCAGCTAAATAACCATTTGTGATGCCACTGAATGACATTCCCTGTTTTCCTAAATATTAGTGGCGACAAATTTCCTGTAAGCAAATAACTGGCTGTGAGTGCAGGCTATTGACAATGCACAATGGAGTAGAAATGTATCTGGCACTCTCAGTAGCCACTTCTGTACCGATTCGTATATCAGTCTGGATAAATAGTGTTTAAAAGCACGTCCATAAGACATAGTATCTCTTAATGAGTACTGAAATAAGTTTTGCCTTTCAACTAAATTTTAACATTTAGTATGATACAAAGATAGCCATATATAAACATACATATATATATACATACAAACATACATACATACATATATATATTCAAAAATAAGGAAATGGAGTAAATATAAACCAGGCTACATATGTTTCATTTGAATGTTTATTGACACATACAACAACCCCAGTTGCTAACTATGAACTATGAAATAAACTTTTTTCAACTTATCATACCTCGATTTGGAAAAGATTTACTGCCTTCTGTACCAATAAACCACTATTGTTCCTGAAAGTTGTTTTTTATATCTTTTATGGATTGCTTGAAGCTCACTAACTTCCTGTAACTTGATCCTTGGATCTTACCTTTACATATCAATATATATATAAATAAATAATACAGAATGGGACAAGAACGCAAAACATCCAGATGGTTAGGTGATACAAGAAAGGGACAAAACATCCAGATAGACGATACAAGGAAACAAGGACAGGTCATTCGGAGTTTTCTTTCCTCAGTCGAGATTCAGATTATCCTTGCAATTTCGGCTGGTTATTCTCGATATTGCTTATATCTGGCCAGCCCTAAGAAAAAAAAACTAAGCTAAGAGTATTAGATTCCTTGGAAGAAAGCAGCGAATGCATACAAAAACAAGGATGAAATTGGAAGGATAATCTGGACCTGTCCTTGT
>NC_068990.1:56896722-56897304 GCF_001194135.2 Octopus bimaculoides | reverse complement strand
TATATATATATATATATATATATATATATATGCATACATGTAGTATGTACATATATCCACACATACACACACAGTTGTATATACATACACGTATGTACCCCTCCACACACACTGAAGTATCTGTATGTATGTACATATTTCAATGTCTCTGAATGTTTCAAAGTTTTGTTGACCTCAGGATTTAAATAGAAATCATTACTGTATGACCATACAACCAAAAATTGGAATGCCTCCGGAGTTATGAAAATCTGGTGTGAATTTGACACTGGTATATTGCAGGTAGCATATGTATGTATTGGTGTAACATGTATTTCTGACACATTAGTCAGAAGAGGCAATGTAGAGTAAGCTATACTAAAGGAAATTTAACAAAATTCCTAAAGTAAAATTGAATAATTCTAATACCATCATACATATAAGTAGCATACAAGTACATATTTTTGCACTCACACATACAAGCACATATATTTATGCATATATATGTGTGTGTGTATCTCTCTCTCTCTCTCTCTCTCTCCCTCTCTCTCTCCCTCTCTCTCTCTCTCTCTCTCTCTCTCTCATATATATATATATATATATATA
>NC_068990.1:56893518-56896335 GCF_001194135.2 Octopus bimaculoides | reverse complement strand
ATATATATATATATATATATATAAAATCAATCACACAAACATATGCACATGCATGCACATGCATGTACACACGCACACACATGCACGCACACACGCGCGCACACACACACACACACACACACAGAAACAAACACATACAATTATTAGGCTTAATTAAACCTAACTATCTGCATAAATACCACTACGTATATCTAATTTTCTATTATTTACAATGTGTTTATCTCTCTGTCTATCTAACTCTCTATTTCTCTATCATTTCTCTATCTCTCTCTTTCTCACTCTATCTAACTCTCTTTATATATATCTTTTACTTGTTTCAGTCATTTGACAGTGGCCATGATGGAGCAGCACCTTGAAGGGGTTTTAGTCAAACAAATTGAACCCAGGTCTTATATTTTAAAACCTAGTACTTATTCTATCAGTCTATTTTCCTGAACTGCTAAGTTACAGAACATAAGCACACCAGTAGCAATTGTCAAATGGTGGTGCAGGACAAAAACTAACACAAAGTCACTATCAAAACTAGAGAAGTTTCAGGTGTGGAAGCAAGGTATAGAATCGAAGGGCTTTAGAGTCAATCTAGCAAAAACTAAAGTCTTAGTAAGTAGGAAGGCAGACAAATCACAAATCCCTTCAGGTAGATGGTCCTCTCGATCTGTAGAAAACGTGTAGGTAGAAACCCCATTAAATGTACCAAGTGTAAGCTATGGAAACATACCAGGTGCAGTAATATCAAAGGAAGGCTAACTGGGTAGAAAGCTTTTGTGTGTGGCAAATGAATAGGGGCAATAAACAATGTTCAGAAAACAGCTTCCATCACATGTCAGGGCGAAAAACTAAAAGTAGGTGATAGCTTCCGTTATTTACGTGATCAAGTCAGTAGTAGGGTGGATGTGCTGAGAATGTAGCTGCTAGAATAAGAATAGCCTGGGCAAAGTTCAGAGAGCTCCTACCTCTGCTGGTAACAAAGGGCCTCTCATTCAGAGTGAAAGGTAGGCTGTATGGCGCATGTGTGTGAACAGCCATGCTACAGAGCAGTGAAACATGGGTTGTGACTGGTGAGGACATGCATATGCCTGCAAGAAATGAGGCTGGATGTGAAATATCAGTGTGCATAGATGACAGAGTATAAGCACCTTGAGAGAAAAATGGGTCAGAAGCATCAGATGTGGTGTGCAAGAGAGACGACTGCACTGGTATGGTCATGTGTTGCGTAAGAATGAGGTCAGCTGTGTGAAAAAGTATCACACCCTAACAGTGGAGGGAACCTGTGGAAGAAGTAGACCCAGGAATGAGGTGGTGAAGCACGACCTTCGAACGTTAGGCTTCATGGAGACAATGACAAGCGGCTGAAACCTTGGAGATATGCTGTGCTATAGAAGACCTGGCAAGCCAAGTGAGACCATAACCATGGCCTATGCCACTATGATGATGATATATATATATATATATTGTATTGGATTTAATTTAACACACACACACACACACACACACACACACACACACACACATATATATAGGGAGAGAGAGAGAGAGAGCAAGAGAAAGAGAGAGTGAAAAGTATATTGATAGACAGACCAACAGATAATTTCGTCAACAGCATCTCCCTACTTGAATGGGCCATTATACCACAGAACTCGTTTTGAAAATGATTCAACAGATCCTATGAGGTGGTGCTATTACGTTAGACATGACCTAGCCCAATCTTTGGCCAAAACTCTAAGTTATCTGTTATAATTAATGCATTTGTGAACATATTTTTGTTAAAATACACTGTCTTTGTTTCAGTTATTCTCAAAAATAACGAAGAATTTATTGAAATAACTTGCCATTATTGAGAAGGGGTTTGGAGCAAAGAAACATATAATTTTGATGCAATGTTTTCAATTAGATCACGTTGAAGCAGAAAATTTGCGTAATAGAACTGGGATCAGTCTTAAGTGAGTTGATATTAAAAGTGTTAAATAGATAGATAAACAGAGAGACAAACAATTACATAGATTGCAAGATGGAAACATAGATGTAGATCTAACATTTAGCGTTGTGAGTGAACAAAACGTTTTCAGTGGTATTTACTGATTGAAGATGCTATACTATTAAGATGAACAAATTTATTAACAGTAGAGTTCAATGGACAGTAGAGTTCAATGGAACTTAAATTCAAACCTAGTGGCTGATTTAAATATACATACATACAGACGGACATACATACATACATACACACATACATATTTATTTATTTATTTATAATGGTGGTGAGCTGACAGAATCATTAGCATGCAGGGTGAAATGCGTAGTGCTATTTCATCTGCCATTACGTTCTGAGTTCAAATTCCTCTGAGGTCAAATTTGCCTTTCATCCTTTGGGGGTGGATTAAATAAGTACCAGTTATGCACTGAGGTCGAGGTATTCAACTTAATCCCTTTGTCTGTCCTTGTTTGTCCCCTCTATGTTTAGCCCCCTGTGGGCATTAAAATATATATAGATATAAATGGATATATGTATATATACATATCTTTTATCTTTTACTTGTTTCAGTCATTTGACCATAATGAGGCACGACCGTGAAAGGTTTTAGTCAAATAAATTGGACTAAGGACATTTTTTTAAAGTCTGGTATTTATTCTATCCATCTCTATTGCCAAACTGCTGAATTACAGGGACGTAAACACACCAACACCAGTTGTCAAGCAATGGCGGGAACAAACAGATACAACGACACACACATAGTCATATGCACATATATATCTGTTTATATATATATATATCTGTTTATATATATATATATATATATATATATATATATATATATATAT
>NC_068990.1:56889645-56890797 GCF_001194135.2 Octopus bimaculoides | reverse complement strand
TATATATACATACATATATAAATATGTATATATACACATATATACACACACACACACACACACACATATATATATATATATATATATATATATATATATTGGCTACACACACTCATATATGAAACTGAGTATTTACATGTGGGCATGTCTAAATAAATATAATATCTATTAATGTAAATTGTATGTTAAAATTCATTTTATACATTTATATGACACATATGTGAATAAATTTAAAATGTAAAATTTGTTCATATGTATCTATGTGTGTGTATGTTTGCATACTTCCGTAAATTAGAACTATATGAACGCGTTCACAATTTTCATAAGCTTGGAATATGCATAAATATTCAAATTATATGTAAAGTATGCTGTTAATATTAGACATAAATAGCATGATATTAAATATAATTGTAAATTTCAGATGCATTCAGGCATATAGCATCAACTCTAATATAGAATATCCTATGACATAAAAATATATATATATAAAGTCGGATATGTACAACTGCACACAGATGTATTTATAAACATCATCTTCGTATCATCATCATTTAGCATCAATAATTCGTGCTGGCATGGGTGAGATTATACGTATAACATAAAAATATATATGTCATAATATGTATAAACATACATAGTTATAAATGTATTCACATACATGGAAATATATAGTGATATGTATTTCAATTTACATGTATATGAATATACATAAATATCTAGCCTTTGTTGTCTGATTATAACTGTGTGTGTGTGTGTGAGAGAGAGAGAAAGAGAGAGAGTGTAGTAGTGGGTGTTGTTTATATATAAATGGATATAAAAATTAAAGTTTATTTCATATTACTTATAAATCATTATATATCACTACATGTCTAATGTTCAGATGTTTCAAACTTTCTTATGCATATCCATTCATTTATATCTATGTAGAGACAAAAAATACACATGCACACACACACACACACACACACACACACACACACGTATATATGTACATATATGTATATATATATATAAACATATATACATATATATAGATACATATATACACACACATATATATATATATACATATATTCATATACATGTATATACATATATATATGTATATATATATATATATATATATATATATATATATATATATATATATAT
>NC_068990.1:56888034-56888927 GCF_001194135.2 Octopus bimaculoides | reverse complement strand
TATATATATATATATATATATATATATATATATATATATATATACATACATATATATATAGGGATGATGATCGATTTGTTAATAATAAACAATTATTAACTTCTCAAAATCCATTTTCTTTTTCTTCTTTTATATGTATATAAACTATATGGTTCTATACATATATACCAATTATTTTAAGGCAATTAACTCCCCCAAATAGTTGAACCAGTATTCCTTGAATAACATCATCCCTTCATGAGGCTAACATAACCTCTAATCATATATATATATATATATTTATATATATATATATTTATATATATATATATATAATATTGTATTTCGGGATTGTTGTTTTTCTTTTCGCCAGAAAAAACATGACCATCCCGAAATACAACAGTATCTGTTTTAATACATGATTTCACCTCAGGAATCTTGCAAAATAATATATATATATTCCTTTATTCTGTTACTTGTTCCAGTCATTTGACTGCAGCCATGCTGGAGCATCACCTTTACTTGAACAAATCAACCCTAGTTCTCATGCTTCGTAAGTCTAGTAGTTATACTATGAATCTCTTTTGCCGAACTGCTAAGTTACAGTGAAGTAAACACACCAACATCGATGGAGAGGTAAACACAGACCCACAAATGCATACATATATATAGATGCAGCACAGAATTTTGTCAGTGACCAGGTTGTGGTCTCAAAGCAATGAAAATATTTTGGCAAATTAAATTTAGATGTTTAAGTGAATCTAACATTTTTTTGTGTGTTTTTGAAATGACTTATATACACCTTCCATGCTACAATTGATTTTGTTTCAGCACACAATCTCAGATCAAGTCACTTGCTATGCAAGTACATCGCAATATATATATATATATATATATATATATATATATATATA
>NC_068990.1:56885234-56887293 GCF_001194135.2 Octopus bimaculoides | reverse complement strand
ATATATATATATATATATATATATATATATATATATATATATATATATACACACACAGAGAAAAGGAGAGAGAGATCAAGTCTGTCTTAAGTTTGGAAACGTGAAATTTTAATTCATACAGTCTTCTCTACATACTTAAGAAGCCAATATATGCAGTGGATACGTTTCTGTGTTTGCTGTTGTACACTTACATAATATGAGTGAGCATACATGTGCGAATCCCACTCTCTCTCTCTCTCTCTCTCTGTACACACACACACACACATATGTATATATATAAATGGATATTATATATGCATGTAAATATATTTATGCATGTATATATGTGTATATCTCTATATATTTATCTACATATTAGGAGTGGCTGTGTGGTAAGATGTTAGCTTTCCAGCCACATGGATCTGGATTCAGTCCCACTGTGTGGCACCTTGGACAAGTGTCTTCTGCTAAAGCCTCCAGCCAACCAAATCCTTCTGAGTGGATTTAGAAGATGAAAACTGAAAAAAAATTCATCATATATACAAGGTTGACCAAAAGTCACATTACAGTTGTGGTGGCCCATGTATAGGAACAGCAGAACTGCAGCATCCCCTATTTCCACTTTTTCTTTAATTCTTTCTTTATTCTTTACATTATATAATCCTTAGCCATCCCCTAGTTTATGAAAAAAATACAAAAATCCTTGTATAGAACTGTGCATTTCACAGTTCCAGCAATGCAGTGTTTGGCTGTTGTGCACATACTCACATGTCCAAGATAGGAAGCTTCACACTAGGGAGAGAGAGCACTGTGTGAACGACAGTGGCAGGTGAAAGGTAGTGTTTCTTTTTGACTCCGCGTGTGTTGTGCTTTAAAAACATGTTTATATTCTTGAATGTGATGAAGTGAAGAATTAGATTATTATCCTGCTTCCAGCTTCAGTGTTACTGCCAGGATTTGAAAAATAGGACACATTCCCCCCTCCCACCCACACTTATTTTTGATTTAGGGGGGATTTTGAAAAACAAGGGGGAATTTGCAGTGGTATTCAGTGAACAAATTAAACATTCTACCTGGCTAAAACATGAACCAATGAAGTTTATGTATAAATGTTCTTTTTATATATTTGTTTCCTTTTACACAATATTAAAACAAAGGTTAAAATTTTCTGAAGCAGCACCCCACTAATTTTATCTATGAGCTGCCACTGCCTGACAGTAAATTAAAACCATCTAATTCCAAGATTTGCTTATGTTTATGAAATATGATGAAAATTATTCAAAATGAAGTCCTTCTTAAGCAACACGATTTTTCCAAATGAATAAATAAAACTGAATATTAAGTATTTATGAAAATTTGATTTACTGTCAGGTGACTTTTGGTCAATCCTGTATATATATATATATGTATGTATATATTTGTGTGTCATTGTTTGTTGACCCCCACCCACCCACCATTGCTTGACAACTGATGTTGGTGTGTTTACATTCATGTAATCTTACAGTTCATCAAAATAGATCGATATAATGAGTACTAGGCTTACAAAGAATAAGTTCTGGGGGCGATTTGTTCGACTAAAAGTGGTGCTCCATCATGGCCACAGTTAAATGACAGAAACAAGAAAAAGAATAAAGGAATGTATGTGTGGCATATCGCCACATCCAAAAACCTGTTGGCCCATGACCTATATATATATACATGTATATATAATACACACACACACACACACACACACACACACACACATATATATCCCTTCGTGTGCGTGTCTATGTCTGTGTGTGTGTGTTTGTGTTTGTATCTGCCCACCACCACCTTTTGAATACCAGAGTGGGTGTGTTTACATCTCATTAACTTACTGGTTCTGCCAAAGAGAATGATAGAATAAGTACCAGGCTTACAAAAACAAAAAAAGTTGTGGTGGATTTGTTCAACTAAAAGTCATCAAGGTGGTGCTCCAGCTTGTCCACAGTCTAATGACAGAAATATGTAAGAGAAAAAAATTAAAGAATGTGTGTGTGTGTGTGTGTGTGTGTGTGTGTGTGTGTGTGTGTGTGTGTGTGTGTGTGTGTGTGTGTGT
>NC_068990.1:56882998-56885200 GCF_001194135.2 Octopus bimaculoides | reverse complement strand
TTGACTGCTATTTCTAAATTCTCAGTATGTTGGAGAAGCAACTCATGCTAATCCCTGTATATTTATGATTATAAATGGTTTTACCAATAAAGGTTTTTCATACTGAACTACTTGGCAAAATTGTTAATTATTAATTTTATTACTAATTGACTATTCCCTGCCCTATATCTGTATATATATATATATATATATATATATATATATACACACACACATATGTATATATATATATATACACATACATATATACACATACATATATGCACATACATATATATATATATATATACACACACAAACATATATATATATATATGTGTATGTATGTATATGTATATATTTGTATGTACTGAGAAAAGGAAAGAGAGAAATTCAGTGGCACATGTTTATACATGCATGGGCACCAACTGATAAGCTGGGACAGTTTAAAATTATATAGCAATATGAGGATACATAGAAACTCAGCCAGACATGCATCCACTCGCATACATATACACAAACACACAATAAACATAAATATGGTTATGTTTTTTAAATAATTAAGTTTCATTTGATTAATCACATCATTGATTAATTCAGGTGTTGCAAATATATATACATAAGGAGAAATTATTTTTAGCAAATTAATAGACATCACTTAAGTGACTGAGGATACAAATTAGTACCAGTATTACTAGAAATAAGAGTCAAAACAACTCAATAGTCACTATCTTAATGACTGACAAGGGAAGGTAGTATTTATGAAAATATATATGTGTGTGTGTGTGTGTGTATGTAAATATGTATGTCTGTGTGTGTATAAATGTGTGTGTATAAATGTGTGTGTGTGGATGGATGTGTGTGTGTGTGGATGGATGTGTGTGTGTTTCAGAAAAAGGAAGATTACATCACATATATTTTAATCTACCATTATAAGTGCTGGTATGTGATGTCAAGTATTGCATCAAATATTTAGTTCCCATGCAAAAGAAATTGATTAAAATTTTATCTTCTAACAATAGTAAATAATTCAATATTAATTTGAATATATATTTACCATAACTTAATAATTACTAAAATATTTACGGAAGTGCTAGCAAAAATACATTATTTATATAAGAACTACCATATATATATGTGTGTGTGTGTCTGTGTTGATATGCATGTTTATATTTTTATATAAGTACATATTCATATTAACATATATTATTTTTCTATCACCATCTCCCTCTCTCTCAGTATACATACATATATACATATATACATATGATATATACAAACATATATATACATATATATATGTATATATATATATATATATATATATATATATGTATGTATGTATGTATGTATATATATATATTAATATAAATATCTGTATGTACAACAAGAGCTACCCATAAGCCAACTTCACAGCAGCCAGAGGGAGTGAGGCAGCAACATCAAACTTCCCCATTCACCAAATGTCAACAATTAAAGAATGATGAATGAAGGTGTACCACTGAACTGAAACTAAAAATAAAAAACAAATATATACATATTTATATGTAAACAAATTATCATTAAAACATGTGTGTGTGTGTGTGTGTGTGTATATATATATATATATACATATATATATATATATAAACAAACACATATATATAAGTATGTAAGTATATAGGAAGGAGATTCAAAAGATTGCAGCCGTATTGAACTCTCTACTTCACCAAAAGCTAATCGCATGAAATTGTTCATTGAAAAGGTGATTACTCTGGCATTGCCCCAGTAGGGCGACAGCCTGAGGGCTGAAATGTATAAAAGAATAAAAGAATATACATACATTTATACACACACACATTCATATATATATATATATATATATATAGATGTATGTATATATATCTCTATACATATGTATGTTTGTATGCATATAAATACATATGTATATATGCATATATACATATCCATATATATAAACATATACATATTGCTTGGTACTTTCTCAAGGTATATGTACAAATAATGTAACATTCAACAGTTTATGCAATATATGTTAGTAGAGGGCGTATTATAAAATTTTACATGGCAATGATGAGTAGTGGCTTCAAAGTTTTCCCTTCATTGCTTTTATGAGGTAAAGGCATGGAAGCTGAAATTTAGATGACAACGCCAATCTTGTAAAATGTAACATATATGCTTCTGTACTACATATGTATATGCATGTATATATATATATATATA
>NC_068990.1:56880290-56881144 GCF_001194135.2 Octopus bimaculoides | reverse complement strand
TATATATATATATATATATATATATATATGCACGTATGTATATAGTTATATATATAATATGTTCATATATATAATATATATGTGTGTGTCTGTGCATGTATGTGCATGTGTGTGTGTTTGTGTGTGTCTGTGTGTGTGTGTGTGTCTTTGTTTGTAAGTGCACCCTATATATACATGGTGTAATGGGTAAATTGTCACCATTCATACTTTTAATTTTGTGCATGCACATTATTTGTTTTTGATTTTGTCAACTACACAGTATAGTAGTGTCAGTTGGGCACCGTCTGTGAGAAAAACAACATGATGCAATTCACTCTGCCAGACATTTGGAAACAGCATGCTGTACTGCTTGACATTCGCACCAGAAGCTCCAGTTTGAAAGTTTTAGAGTGTTTGGGTGTCAGTCTGAGGCCAGTGCAATCTGAGGTCATTCCAAGAGTAACAAAAATCAAACATCCAGTCAGTATGGTGGTGCCTGGAGTTATGATTAGTGCTGGTGACGTTATGTCTCCATTCATCTTCCCACATGGCCTCAGACTCAACACAGAGGCCTACATCAAGTGTCTGGAGGAGGTAGTGTTGCTCAGGGTCAAGAGGGTGGCTGCTGGAAGTTCCTATGTCTGGCTACAGGACTCTACAACATGCAACACAAGCAAGAGAACCTAGTTATGGCTGTCATAAAAATTTCTGTGACCACATCACCTCTAACATCTGACCACATAGCTCCCCAGATATTTTTATGTAATTTTGGTAAATATATCTGTTAAAACGAGATGTCAGTGTTATTTTCATTTTTGTGCACCCTGTATATATATATATATATATATATATGCATAAATACATACATATATATA
>NC_068990.1:56877162-56878511 GCF_001194135.2 Octopus bimaculoides | reverse complement strand
ATATATATATATATAGACGCAGGTGTGGTCATGTGGTAATTAGCTTGCTTACCGACCACATGGTTCCAGGTTCACTCCCACTGCATAGCACATTGCGCAAGTGAGTTCTATTAGAGCCTCAGGCTGTCGAAAGCCTTGTAAATGGATTTGGTAGAGAAAGAAGATTTTTGTATATATATATATATATGTATATATGTGTGTGTGTATATATGTGTGTGTATATGTTTCTGTGTCTGTGTTTGTGCCCACAACATCGCTTTACAACCAATGCTGGTGCATTTACATCCTTGTAACTTAGTAATTTGGCAATAGAGACTGATAGAATAAGTACCAGGCTTACAAAGAACAAGTACTGGCTCGGTTTACTCAAGAAAAGGCAGTGCTCCAGTATAGATGCAATCAAATGTGTGTCTTAATATCTATATATATTCTTTTTATTCCTTTATTCTTATCATTATTTGAGTCATTTGATTGCATCCATGCTGGAGCACTGCTTTTTCTTGAGTAAACCGAGCCAGTACTTGTTCTTTGTTAGCCTGGTACTTATTCTATCAGTCTTTGACATCATTCGAGAACAATAAATTTTTTATATAAAATAAACATGGTACAGAGTAATTATAAAAAATACGTAACAATATAATGGCTCAATGATAAACCACTTATAGCCACCTCTGATAGTCAATTTCAACACTATATATTGCAGCTCAAATCAGTTTTAGTGGTAAACCAAACTGAGCACCCATGGTACATACTTATAACAGTAAGCCAATTGATGCAAATTGTTTGTATAAGTGTTAAACATATATGTATCTATGTATATAGGTGTGTGTGTGTGTGTGTGTGTGCACATGCATGCTTGTGTGTATTTATGTGTTTGTGGGTATATGCTGTCTCTATGCGTTTTGATATCAAGATCTATAGACACAAAAAATGTAAATGTATATCACAATCTTTGAAGTCTTGTTAGCTTAGTACTTATCCTATCAGTCTCTTTTGTAAGGACATGAACACACCAACATCGGTTGTCAAACGATGGTGGGAGGACAAAGACAGACACACACAAACACACACATAAAATATATACATATCTACATATATAAAACAGGCTTCTTTCAGTTTCCATCTACCAAATACACTTACAATTCTTTGGTCAGCTGAAGGCAAGAGTAGAACAAAATTCCCCAAGGTGCCATGCAGTGGAACTGAACTCAGGTCCATGTTTTTGGGAAGCAAGCTTCTTACCACACAGTCATACCTGCAGCTATAATTGGTGCAAAGGAGGGCATCTGGACGTGGAACATAGTCCACACTGAAGTCCATCTGACCTATGCATATATATATATATATAT
>NC_068990.1:56871153-56871874 GCF_001194135.2 Octopus bimaculoides | reverse complement strand
ATATATATATATATATATATATATATATATATATATATATATACATATATATATATATACATATATATATATATATATGTATTTATGTACGTATGTATGTATGTTTATTTGTTTGTATGTATAGTTATCCATGTACAATATAACATATTACATAAATTCTTTTATTTACATTCTTACCTACTTTGTATAATGATCTTATTTACTTTATTATTTTTATTCATAGTCTACTTCTTTTTTATAATATAAATTGTTTACATTTATTTCATGTGGTTTATCATATATTACATATTCATCAGTTCAGATAGGGATGTAGTTAATGAAGGAAAATATTTAAAAAATTAGTTTTATTTGGGAATTACAAGGAAGGTGAAAGGATATTTCCAACAGAATAATATTTTTGGTACGTAAGGAAATAATAAGATTTAATCATATACATTTACAAATTACATCTTATATATAACAATGCATATATGAAGAATTATTTGAGAGCTGGTGTTGTATATTTATGCATGTGTGCATATGCATGTCAATTCATATATATATACACACATACACATATATATATGTTTATGTATATATATATATCCAAATATGTGTTTGTGTATGTGTATGTGTGTGCCTGTATAAATATATATATATATAAACATATATATATAGATACATACATTATATATTTATATGTGTATGTATGCATATATATATATATATATATATATATATA
>NC_068990.1:56868466-56870565 GCF_001194135.2 Octopus bimaculoides | reverse complement strand
TATATATGCATATATATAATAAATATATATATATATATATATATATATATATATATAAAATTAACAATGTCAATCATTCCCTACACCATACACCATACACTGTACACCTCAATTATTTTTGCATGAAAATTATCTTACCAATCAATTATGTTAATTAGACAGGTGTGATGCTTGAAGTTGCTTGTGATGAAAAATCTACAGTGGCATTTAGAAAATGGATACAAATTAGTTGGAGGCAAATTCTAATTAAACTACTACATAGTTTACATTAGTTCTGCCATGATGAGCTCAGGAACATTGTTTCTTTGAAAGTTTTGCAGTAAAACTCTGCTCATCCACCACACCACCACCTTCACTACTACTCTACACCAACTCTACATACTTTGCATATTGGTTGTTTCATTCTCTACTCTTCAGAATACAAATGCACTAGCTAAATGATATTTCTTTTTCCTGACCAGCTTTTATCTCTTAGTCATGTCATGATGTTGGTATGTGTCATCATGACAGCGGCATGCAACTTACAGTGGTTGTAGTACATCACAATCACACTAGCATACAGTCAGCTTCACACATATTACTTTAGTTACTAGCAATAGTTATAAAGGCAGGCTTAGTGCCTTTAAGAGAAACAACCTATGCACACAGACCTGTCAGTACCTGCTGTACTGACTACTATCAATTCTAATGTGAAAACCTGCAAATACAACCACTCATAGTCTATTCAAATGTGTTACTTTGGTTCAAAAATACAAAAAGTCTTGTATTATAGTACTATTTTGTAATAAAGTAAACTTTCAGAAGTGCCTCATTCAGTTATTACTTTATCAAATTCAATGCAAATACCACATATTTGATATTATTATAAAGTCTTCCAAATTAGTGCAAACTGTTATAGAGCACAAATAATAATTCCTTAGTACTTTGCAATGACAGTACTATAATAATGATAATATTATTATTATTATTATTATTATTATTATTACAATTATTATTATTATTAGTAGTAGTAGTAGTAGTAGTAGTAGTATTATTATTAAATAATAATAATACATTAATAGCAATATTATAATAATAGTTATAATAATCATATTGTAATAAAAAATTCGTTAGTGTAATGTATTATTCAAAGTATTCAGTAAGATTCTTCAAAATCTTCCTGACAAACAAACCATGATTAGGATAGAATATATGTATATATACTTTATCTCTTACTTGTGTCAGTCATTAGACTGTGATCATGCTGGGACACCACTTTCAAGAATTTTTAGTTAAGAAAAATCGACTCCAGTACTTATTTGTTTTTAGCCTAGAACTTGTACGTAAAGTGAAATTATGCTATATCATGATGTACTAGTTTTATTTCCTTGCAGAAATAAAAATCTGAGTTGTTTAGAAGCTGATATATAAAAACACCAGGAATAAATAGCATGTGTAAAAGTTTTAAAACTGTACTATATTGAAAAGTGCACCAAACATAAGTTGGAATATCTAAGCATACACAAATGATACTATGAGAAAAATCATAAAAGCTCATGAGCTATATATTTCTGATTGGATTAATTACACTATGGCTATTGAGGGATCTACCTGCAGGTGTATATATATAGGTGTATATACATGGTTGTATTCACATTGGTGGTGTTTGACAATAAAGACACACAATATAACATGGTACAAAAGTTTAGCCAATGTAAAAGCAAACACAGACAAGCATGTATTCATATATATGTGTGTGTATATGTGGGTCTGTGTGTGAAATTTGTGTTTGTGCAAGTGTGTATAGTTATGTATATTGTTTTATGTGTGATTATATGTACAATTGTACAATTATGTGCATATATATAAGTGTGTATATATATATATATATATATATATAAACATACAATTATACATATGCACATAATATATATAAGTACATAAAAAATATATACATAGACATAATTATGCACATATATATGTATGCATAGATATACGTCTCTCCCTCCCTCCCCCTCTCTCTCTCTCTCTTTATATATATATATGTGTGTGTGTGTGTGTGTATATGCAATATATACATGTATGTATATATATACCTATATATATATATATATATATAT
>NC_068990.1:56864951-56867560 GCF_001194135.2 Octopus bimaculoides | reverse complement strand
TATATATATATATATATATATATATGTACCTATCAGCACAGACACAAATATGAGCTCCAACCACAAACACCTACAAAATATGAAATATATACATATGTAGTTTATACATATCCATATATATACATACATACATTCATACATACATACATACATACATACATACATACATACACACACATGCACATACATACATACATACATACATACATACATACATATATAGGAATATATATACATGCATTCATATATGCATCATCATCACTCTCTTTATGCTTGCTAGTTTTCCAATGTTGGTATGGAAAAACAAGTGTGCATATATCATATATTTAGATATATACATATTAATTTATAGATATTTATTAATCTTTCTGCCTCCAATATTTCTCTCTATGTCACTATATATTAAAGAAAAGCATATCAATATACAGCCATTAATACATGTATATCCATACAGATAGATGTACATATTTATATATTCACTAACATGAACATATGCAATAATATATTAGCCTCAAAATTACCCTCAACACTGCACAGATATAATATACTTCACTCATTTCATGTCTATAGATATATTTACTTGATATTTAACTCCATAAACATACATAGATTTAAATACTAACTCACACATACACATAAATATATTTATATCAATATGAATATCCATGTATGAATGTATGTATTTATGTATCTATATAATATCTATACAAATATACAGCATATATATATGCACACACACACACATATATGTACATGTACACACGCCTATATATATATATATATATATATATATATATATATATATATATATATACACACTCACACACATATATATGTACATATACATACATATAAACATATATATTTATATATATACACACATACATGCATACATACATACATACCTACATACATGCATGCATACATACATACATGCGCACACATACATGCAGAAATAAATTCTTGCAATTTTTAAATTCTCATTAATATTTTGTTTAGAATCTAATAGCTAATCCCACCATTTAATTTGTGAAATATGCCATGTGAGAAAAGTCTGTCTTAACAGTACTTGTGTTTGGAATTTGGGAAAATATTTTAAATTTATACAAAATCTATATACATGGTGTCCCTTGATACATACATATCTATATCTATCTATAAATGTCTGTATATACATTATATATATGTGTGTTTGTGTGTATGTGTGAGTGTGTGTGTGTGTGTGTGTGTGTGTTTATATACAATAATTATTATATATTATATATGTATATTGTTATTATTATTATTATTATTATTATTATTATTATTGTTATTATATAAGGCAGCGAGCTGGCAGAATCATTGGATTCCGGGCAAAATTTTGTCTATCTTTACATTCTGAGTTCAAATTCAGCTGAGATCAGCTTCGCCTTTCTTCCTTTTGGGGTCAATAAATTAAGGACCAGTGAAACACTGGGGTCAAATGTAATCGACTAGTCCCCACCCCCAAATTTGATGCCTTGTGCTTCCAGTAGAAAGGATTATTATTATCATCATTATTATTATTATTATTATTATTATTATTATGACTATTATTATTATTATTATTATACAGCTGTGAGCTAGCAGAATTGTTAGCATGCTGGGCAAAGTACTTCACTGCATTTCAACTGTCTTTATGTTCTGAGTTCAAATTCTGCTAAGGTCAACTTTGTCTTTCATCCTTTTGGAGTTGATAAATTAAATACCAGCTGAGTACTGGAGTTGATGTGATCGACTGTCCCCCTCCCCACAAAATTCAGATCTTGTACCTATAGTAGAAAAGATTATTATATATTATGTGTGTATATATTATTATTATTATTATTATTATTGTTATTGTTATACGGTAGCAAGCTGGCAGAACTGTTAGCATGCTGGGCAAAATATTTCGCTGTATTTCAACTGTCTTTACATTCTTAGTTCAAATTCCACTAAATTCGAAGTTGTCTTTCATCCTTTCAGGATCGATAAATCAAGTACCAGTTGAGTACTGGGGTCAATGTAATTTCAGGCCTACCGCCCTTTGAAAGGATCATTATTATTATATAAGCATCTATAAACCTATATATTTGTTTGTGTGTTTCTGTGCATGTATGTGTATGTTTATATGGGTGTGTGTATGTGTGCATATGTGTATGAGTGTGTGCATGTGTATGTATATATGTTTATTTAGGTATGTATTCTCATGCTGAATGAAATGACAGGAGGATCTAACAAAGGACTTATTTAAACAATCACCTCAAGGAGGTGCATTTTACATTTTGGATGGATGTTAATAATTACACACAATCTCACCAATGTACTACAAGTGTATATATGTGTCAAAACAACTGCAGTGATTTTAGATAATGTCATTCATTCTATTTTCAATCATTTATCTATGCTTATTTATGTATGCATAAATTTCTCTCTCTCTCTCTCTCTCTCTCTCTCTTTATATATATATATATATATATATGTGCATATATGTGTGTAAATGTAAATATATATGTTTATATATATATATGTATGTATGTATATATGTGTATATGTATATATATATGTATGTATATATATATATATATATATATATATATATATATATATAT
>NC_068990.1:56864477-56864802 GCF_001194135.2 Octopus bimaculoides | reverse complement strand
ATTCTTTGCAGACATATTCCTGGAATTAGCGCGCCAAAACGAAGACTTTTGAATTTTACCATTAAGCTGTAATTAGCAGAACCATATACATGCGCACCTATGGTGGTGGGCAACTTTGTATGGGGTTCTGATGATTATGGTTCCATTACAAATCAGGCTGAAGAGAAATAGACAGTCGGTAAGATTGTTAAATTTGAAACCGGTACCTGTTAAATAATGTTCCTCTTCAGTGATTTTAAATGTCTTGCCCGCTTACGTTTTGGTATCACGCTATATTTCATGTTGAGAACAATTTAGGTCTTTTTAGACACAAGATGTGATCTAT
>NC_068990.1:56862398-56863621 GCF_001194135.2 Octopus bimaculoides | reverse complement strand
AAAACAAAAGCACCCACTACACTCTCAGAGTGGTTGGCATTAGGAAGGGCAACCAGCTGTAGAGACACTGCCAGATCAGACTGGAGCCTGGTGCAGCCTCCTGGCTTCCCAGACCCCTGTTGAACCGTCCAACCCATGCAAGCATGGAAAACAGACGTTAAACGATGATGATGATGATGATATACGTATATCTGTATATATATATATATATATATATATATATATATATCATCATCATCATCATCATCATCGTTGTTGTTGTTTAACGTCCGCTTTCCATAATGGCATGGGCTGGACGGTTTGACTGAGGGCTGGCAAGCCAGAAGGCTGATTAGACCACATTCATAGCTTATTAATTAACATAATGCATAACATGACAAATAGGTGATGTAACATATCTTACAGCTGTTTCCAATCAGTTACTAAAATTCTGTGTATAAATAAATGCTAGAACAATGTTCTCCATCTTCATCGGGCATTCGAATTAAGGCACAGGGCTTCATCAGAGTAAAAAACAAGACCATATAGTATAAACAAAGGGAAGAAGGAAAAGGAAAGAAAACATAGCCTAGACAAAAAGTCTACAGGGTGTCCACAAAGTCTGGGTACATGACGATTAACACATACTTTACTTTAAGAAGTTATTATTTCTTATATTTAATTGTTTATGTTATGATTTTATTTACTCCACGTACCCAGACCTTGTGGACACCCTGTAGAAACCCATTATGATAAAAGCATATAATTTACCATCTAGGGGCTACGGGGTCCGTAGGTAAAAGAGAGAGCTAGTAGTAGTCTAGGGAATACTACTATTTATTAAGAGGTGGATGCAATTTAAAGGTGGGGTGGATTGTGTTAAAAACAGAAGTTATCAAGAAAATGTATATAAGGAAAATATTAACTTGATTATCAAAAGGGTGGTACCTATGCTAACGAAGTAAACTCAAGTAAATGTAAACAATTACCATAGGTGCTTAAGAAAATTTACTCACAGTAATTATTACCGAGAATCACACTGATCAGAAACAGCCATAAGATATGTTATGTCACCTCTTTGTTATGTCATGTTTTGTATTAATTAACAGGCTATAAATGTGGTCCAATCGATGTGTTTGTTAATCTGAGGTTTTCTCCATTTTCTGATTATTTACATCATATATATATATATATGTGTGTGTGTGTGTGTGTGTGTGTGCGTGGGAGTGTGTGTGTGTGTGTAC
>NC_068990.1:56855088-56862388 GCF_001194135.2 Octopus bimaculoides | reverse complement strand
GTGTGCGTGGGAGTGTGTGTGTGTGTGTACATGTGTCTGTGCATATATATATATATATATATATATAGGGGTGTGTGTGTGTGCATGTGTGTATATACATGCATGTATATAGAGTCACCAGATGAGATCCAAAGATGCACAGTATTGAAAACACTTAGTAGCACTCAAATGATTTGAACTTACACTCCAGAATCTTTACCGACGACTAAGTCCTCAGAGTAAAGAGTGGCTATGAGGAATCTAGGTGAGCAGTTATGGAGATAATGATGCAAATTAACAAATAAAACTACTTGGGTTAGTTATACGAAATATACATACCTGTGTACATGTAAATAAAGAAAAACAAAGACTGAACATTTTCAGACAATGAATATTTAGGCATAAACATATATCATGTTGAGTAAAAAGTAGGCAACGTTTTAGCCCATGAAGAATTTGTACTGGATTTTTGCAGAGTTTTGAATTCTTTTTAAATATTTTTTTTGCAATTGTCTGACAATACAGACATAGACTTGCCCAAATGCATCAATAAATGAACATTGATTTTTTTTTACTATTGTTACAATCATCTGAAATGGAACTCTCAAAGTGTGATATTTGAGCAATTTTGCTATTCGACTTCAAAAAAGGATGTAACACGGCTGAAACTGGTCACGATATCAACAAAATGTTTGGTGAGGAAATGACCAGTGAATGGGTCAGCTCAAAAACGGTTTAAACAATTTCACAGTGGAGACCTGAGCCTTGAAGATTGTGAGCATTGTCAATTAAAGACCGTCATTGAGAAAGATCCATATAAAACCACTCAAGAACCGGCAAAAGATCTTCAAGTTAGCCAGAAAACTGCCTGCAACCATTTGCATGTGATTGGAAAATCAAAAAAGCTCAACAAATGGGTACCACACGATTTGAATGAAAATCAGAAAATGTACAGATATGAAATTTGCTCATTGCTTCTTCTTTCTAACCAGACTGATCCATTTCTCAAGTGTATTTCAACTGGCAATGAAAAGTAGATTCTGTACAATAATAAAACAACGTTCTTCATTGTGTTTGGATCAAAATGAAGCACCAAAAGCCTTCTCTAAATCCAAGCTCCTCAAAAAGAAGGTTATGATGACTGTTTGGTGGTGTACTGCTGGATTCATCCATTATAACTTTTTAAAACTCAGAAAAACCATTACAGCAGAAACATATTGCTATGAAATTGCCAAAATGAATGAAAAACTGCTACTCCTCTGTCCCAGACTGATCAACAGAAGAAGGACGATCATTCTCCATGACAATGCTTATCCACACATTTCCCTAATGACACTCCAGAATTTGAGGGAACTTGGCTACGAAGTTCTTCCTCACCCAGATTATTCTCAAGACCTTTCTCCTACCGACTACCACTTTTGCAAGCTCCTTGGTGGCTTCCTGTGAGAGAAGGAGTTCAAAAATCAAACCAATGCTGAAAGTGCGTTCAAAGAGTTCATCATCTCCAGAAGTCCAGATTTTTATGTTACCGGAATAAACAAGCTTGTAACTCGGCAAAATGTGTTGACTGTAATGGTACTTACTTTGAGGAATAAAATTTCTGCATTGTTGAAATATACTGTGATGAATTTCATGTTTCAAAACATTGCTTATATTTTACTCAGCCTGATAGATGTTTATATATCAACCCAATGTTTATATACTTCCATGACTGGTTGCATATTTTGGTGAACTACATCAGCCAGCATTATGAAGTAACTCTGAGCCCCCAGAAACAGCTGTCAGACCTGTAACACCAGACCCTTTTAATTTTCTGTGCCTTTGTACTCTGTGTAAGCTTGCATTGTTGATATATAAATATCTATATATTTATACTTGAGCATTCATCATCTGAAAATCTACAGTCTTTGCTTTCTTTCCATTTACATGTATGTATATTTTGTATATCTAATCCAAGGAGTTTTATTCATTGAATGGCATCATTATCTCCACGCATGTATATTCTTTTATTCTTTTACTTGTTTCAGCCATGCAGCTGTGGTCATACATAAGTATATGTGTGTGTGTGAGTGTGTGTATGTATGTATGTGTGTGTGAATGAATGTATGTATGTATGTATGCATGTATGAGTGTATATGTATGTATGTATATATACATACATACACACACACACACACATATATATATATATATATATATATCTTTGAGTGAGCAGTTTACACCAGTACTCAAGCTTCAATGTGCAACTCACTTAAATTTGGTGCTTAGTTGTAGAGATATTTTATATCTTCGAATGACTACTTTACCCCAACACTCAGCTAAACACATTTTGAACATTAGCTCTAGAAAGATCCTAATTTCCTCAGAGATCTCATTTGACCTCAGAAATAAGAATTAGTGAAATGATTTCATTTGATTCAGTTAACTTTGCCTTATATGCTAGAGTTTCTGAACATGATGGTGCAGTTGACACTTCAAATTAGTTCAATCCTTCACATGTAAATGATAATTGCAGTCAATATCTATGATGCAACATATAGTTAATTAAACAGCAATTGCTAAGCTGACATTAGACTCAAAGAGCACATGCTAGCACACATGCATGAACACACATGCAACAACATACACATACATACATGCAAACACTCACACACATACACACGTATACACATGCATACATTTGCAAAACAAGATGGCGAAAATAGAAATTAAGCATAAATTTTATTTAAGCTTACATACATACACCCACACACATACATATATAAAAACATACATTTATACATGCATACATACAAAGATACATACATACATACATACATACATACATACATGTATGGTAGTCTCTCAGGATCTAGAAAGACAGTTCCACATTTTATCACTGAGCTACCTACACAGATGATTAGTTTATAAAGATCAAATGTTCATACTAGACACGGGCTCACTACTGGCAAAAAAATTAACATTACCTGTATGGGTATGGGTGCACAATGATACACCGTGATCATAGAGTAGCATGAGATAAAGTGTTTTACACATGATCATGAATGTGATACCCTAGCCACTAGCCCATATGCCTTTGCCTATACACACATGCATAGATAATTCCCTTGTTATTGAATATGTACATAAATATCAGCACAAAGAATACTAGTGAAATACTCCCATCAAAATATCTGTCAAATGCAAGCATAACAGGCTGGACATTGTAGTTTGGAACAGACAAGGACAAGTACATCAGCAGGACCATCATAGAGGTCCTGCTGATGCGAATATCTCCTTGAAAATCAAAGAGAAAGAAGGTAAATTTCTCAAATTTCTATATCTGGATTACAAATTTATATTTATACCAATAATAATAGGAGCATTTGGTTTTGTAAGCAAATGCTTAACTAGTAGTCTGGATAAGCTTGGATTTTCAGAAAAAGAAATCAGACAACTGACTCACACATTACAAATACAGTCTGTAAGCGGAACAGCAAAATTATGCAAGACTTTCCTCAGGTTTAAAATGGGACATTGTTCTTGTTATCTTTATTCCAAATATGGAGCTTTGTATCTTTGTTAGAAACCAGCTCCTTCTTCAGACAAAGAATTCAAATGATTAGAAACAGAAAAGACATACATACATACATACATAGTAATCTCGCAAGTTCGAGAATGATGGTTCTTTCTACAATTTCTAGTTGAACAACATGCATAGGTGATTTGTTTTTAGGGATCAAATGTTTATGCTGTACATTAGCTCACTCCCTCCATCAAATTGACATTATCTGTACGGGTGCACAAGTGTGCCACATGTCAGATGTCAAAATGACTGCAGAGCAATGCGAAATTAAATGTTTTGCTCAAGAACACAACACACCACCTGGCCAAAGAATCAAACCCATGATCTTGCAATAGTGAGTGCAACAGCCTAACCACTAGGCCATGTGCCCTGACACATACATACATACATACAAGGTACATAACAACCCATCGGGAGCAGAGTAAACTGGTGCTGTGTTGAAAATCTTTGTTAAATCAGCATGTAGTTCTGCACTTTTGAAGACAAATGGAATAAAATGAACCCTTACTTTGAAAATTTGAACAATAGATAAGGGTTAGCAACAGAAAGGGTAACCAGATTGTTAAATAACATCTTGATAATAAGTCTTCATCCAATCTGTGTTAGCCTGGAAATCAGATGTAAAACAAATGAATGAATGAGTGTGTGTGTGTGTGTATGTGTGTGAGTATTGTATATATGTGTGTGTGTATATTTTTTGTCTTTTTCTTGCTGGAGCATCATTGCCTTGAAGGATTTTTGGTCAAACAAATCAATCCTGGTATGCATATTTTTTTCAAGTCTATTCTATCAGTCTCGTTGATGAAGTGCTAAGTTAGGAGGACATAGACAAACCAACATTGGTTATCAAGAAGCAATGGTGGTGGTGGAGAGAAAGCTGAACTCAGACATGAAGACACATTCACATATATGCACACACATATATAGATTTGTAGACACCCTCATACATACATGCATGCACACACGTGCACACACACACACCCTCAAACATAATGCTCTCATGTGCACGTGTGCACACATACACAAAGAGACACACACACACAAACAGACACCCACACACAAACAGACACCCACACACAAACAGACACAAACACACAAACAGACACACACACACACACACACACACACACACACACACACACACACACTGAGAGAGTTTTACCATTTGTAATGGTCCACATCCTCTCTTTTGAGAAGCCAAACATCTTGAGATCAAACTTCACTTCAGCATCCCTTATCATCTACAGCCTTCCATAGCATCCTCATGGATTGCTTGAGACTTATTTACCCACCTATCACCACACTACATATGAATTGTATGCCCATACCAATGAATTCTTCTTGCATAGTAAAAAATGGTCTTGCTGATGCCAATTTCTGTCTCAATTCATTCATACTCTGTTGTTCAGGAACTCTTGTATCACTCATTCAGACCAAGCATATTTACTTAATTTCCGCCTCGTCTTCTTACATCTTCTGCACACAGTGCTCAAGATTCATTAAGTTCCAACACCACAGTTTATACACAAGCAATTGCAATCAATCCTCCACATACTGAGTGAAACAATTTGTTGCCAACAGAGATTATAGCTCTCCAAGTTTTAGCCTTTCAGCATTCAGATTACTCTGCCAAATGTAATACTTTTTTATTCATATTATTTTGAATTAATCATGCATTATCTTGTAACTTTAAGATTTCAATTATATGATTGTTTATTTTTAGAATGAAATTGTAGGGTAGGTGTGAGAGGCCAGAACTGGCCAGTTTGAATTTTTAGAATGAAATTGTAGGGTAGGTGTGAGAGGCCAGAACTGGCCAGTTTGAACATAAAACAGCTAGAATATTTTGGTCAGATATGGCCAGTTTAAATGCTAAAGGTTAAATATCCATGTATTATATTTATTTGTATAATATGTGTGAATATAAATATACATTCTTATTTGTTTATGAATTTATAGATAAATTAACGTCCAATACTTTAATGTAATTAAAATTAGACATAATAATTAGTATAATTATCATTTGGTATTATTAAATTAGACATTATAAAAAAACATTGTGTGTGTGTGTGTGGATGTGTGTGTGTGTGTGTGCACGTGTGCATGTCTTTGTGGCTGTGTGTCTTTACGTCCCTGTAACTAAGGCTGTGAGCTGGCAGAATTGCTCACATAGGTTGGCTTTGTGAACGAATTTGGTAAATGTGTACTGTTGTCCAGAAGCTAATCATTTGTGTGCGTGTGTGTGTGTGTGTGTGTGTGTGTGTGTGTGTGTGTGTGCATGTATGCACATGTGTGTACATGTGTATTTCTATTGATGTTTATCTATGTGTGTGCAAGTGTGTGTACATGTGTGTGCGCTTGTTTGTGTACTCATGTCAATGTGTGTCTGTATGTGTGCATATTTGTGTGCATGTATGTTTGTTTGGGCATTTTTCTATATGTGTGTCTGTGTGTGCGTTTGTGTGTGTGTGCATATTTGTGTTTTTGCTTTTACAATTAATATTGGTTTGGTTACATTTCCATTACTCACTCCTTCAGCAAAAGGAGGCCAAAAATACAGTGATTAGCAGACCTTAAGCAAATACTGGAATTCATCTGAATAACTAGAAACCACCCAGAGTTGTGTCCCAAGCATAGCTGCAGTCCAACGGCTAAAACAAGTAAAAGAACAACAAAATTCATCATTTGTCCCAACTTGACAGATTCAAACTTGATTTTGAAAAATATCAAATTCAAGTAAACACCTTACAAACAGATATTCTTGTATTCTTTTATTCTTCTATTCTTACACTTGTTTTAGTCATTAGACTTTGGCCATGTTGGAGCACCACCTTGAAGGGTTTTAGTCAAACAAATTGACCCCAGTGCTTATTTTTTAAAATTAGTACTTATTCTTTAAGGCTAGTACTTATTCTATTGATATCTTTTGCCGAACCGCTAAGTTATGGGGACGTAAACACACCAACACTTGATGTCAAGCAAAGATGGGAAACAAATATAGACACAAAGACATGCACACATCTTTCTTAAATCATTTTCCAACCTGATTGTCTGTGAACTATGTGACAAGACCAGCTCATTGTAGCTTTACTGATGACATAGTGCAATATTGGAGAGCACCAATCAGCTGCAGATCTTGCTGGATTTCAGGGGTTCAGTGGTCGGCCTGAAGATACAGATGCACACACACACACACGTATACGCACACATGCACACACACACACACACACATATATATATATACAGGTAAAAAGTTAATGAGCGCAAGTCTTACATAAATAATGTTTTCAGAAATAAATAAAAAGACACCAAATGGAAAATATGACATACCTATATATATAATTAAAAAAAAACATGTAGTAAATAAACAAACAAACATATATTGAATACACAAGCGAACCGAAAACACAGAAAGTCACCCGTTCTTCATCAGTCTCTTCTTAAACTCATCTTGTTTCGTTATGCTTTGATCCCATTCCCAGCAAGTTTCTTGTTGGTGCCTCCAGAATGGAAGCAAGATTATCGATAATGGCTGAAATTGTGTTTGACCCTCTGGTTGATAACTCAGGAAGAATTGGAGACTGCCTGTATTTTCTGTTCACCTGTGTATTTAGTATATGTTCATTTGTTTATTTACTACAGGTTTTTTTAAAATTATATATGATATATATATAGGTATGCCATATTTTCTGTTGTCTTTTTATTTAATCCTGAAAGTATATATATTTATATATATATATATATTTATATATATAT
>NC_068990.1:56847598-56854891 GCF_001194135.2 Octopus bimaculoides | reverse complement strand
TATATATATATATATATATGATGGACTTCCTTCAGTTTCCATCTACCAGAACTACTCACACGGCTTTGGTCAACTCAAGGCTATAGTAGATGACACTTACCCAAAGTACCATGCAGTGGGACAGAGCCTGGAACCATGTGGTTGGGAAGCAAGCTTCTTACCACACAGTTACGCCTGTGGTTATATGTCTATGTAACAGTGAATTAACTACAGTATTAATGATAAGGTATCATTTATCCGGTTTTTTTTTACACTTTCATGTCTTGGTTGTTTGACTGTGGCCATGCAGGGGCACTGCCTTGAAGAATTTTAGTCAAATGAATTGACCCCAGTACTTTTTTTTTAAGGTTGGTACTTATTCTGTCAGGCTCTTTTGTTGAACCACTAAGTTACAGGGATGTAAACTCACCAATACCAGGTATCAAGCAGTGATGTGGAACAAACACTGACAGAAAGACACACAAACACACACACACATGTATTTATATACATATATGTATATAAACATATATGTATACATATATATAAATATGTATACATACACACACACACATATATACATATATATGCAATGGGCTTCTTTCAGTTTTTGTCTACCAGATTCACTCACAAGGCTTCGGTTGGCCTGATGCGATAGCAGGTACCACACTGTAGGATTGATACTGGAACCATATGGTTGGGAAACAAACTTCTTATCACACACCACATTCCTTAAGTTCTATTTAAAAGGTAACTGAAGAAGAGCGACTGTATGGTGAGAATGGGCAACGTGAGAAAAGACGATGCACAGTTCATGTCAGATAATAAGGTTAGTTGAAGAGAAATCTGAAATAATATAGTTTACATTGACCTAAGGGATTACAGTGTGACAAAGGAAATACACTAAACTAATAATTTACCAAGATAATTACAACAAATAATTACACTTATCAATTAAACAATTATTATTAATCAGTAATTATACATATGTAAATGTGTGGCTGGGTTTTCTGCATGCATATATGTGTGTATGTATGTACGTGTGTGTGTGTATATGAATATGAATATATATATATATATATATATATATATATATATATATATATATATATATATATATATACATATATATACTTACATATATATACATATATGTGTGTGTGTGTGTGTGTGAGTGTGTGTGCATATATATATATATATATATATATGGCGCCATGTAAGCATTGATGTCATGTTCAATTCCCAGTGGTTCAGCCCATCTATTTTTTGGTCCATTGTTTAGGTTTAGTCACTTTAAATGTAGCATATATTATAAGATAAATAATATATAATTGTAGTTATTATATATAGATGTGACTGTGTGGTAAGAAGCTTGCTTTCCCACCACATGGTTCCGTGTTCAGCCCCACTGTGCGGCACCTAGGTTAAGTGCCTTCTGCTATAGCTTTGAGCCAACCAAAGCCTTGCAAGTGGATTTGGTAGACAGAAACTGAAAGAAGCCCATCGTGTATATATATATGTGTGTGTACATATCTGTGAGTGTGTGTGTTTGTATCTGTGATTGTCCCCCATCACTATTTGACAACCAGTGTTGGTGTGTTTATGTTCCTGTAACTTAGCAGTTCAGCAAAGAGACCAATAAAATAAGTACTAGGCTACTAGAGTATAACTCCTGGAGTCGATATTTTCAACTAAAACCCTTCAAGGTAGTGCTCCAGCATGGCTACAGTCAAATGACTGAAACAAGAGAATTAATGAATGTATGTGTGTATGTATGTATGTATGTATGTATGTATGGAGTTCTTTTACTCCAAACACAGATGTCTTTGCATTTGCAGGCATCACCTCAATTGAAGCTATGATATTGAAAAACCAAATGTGATGGTGTGGCCATATTGTTTGAATGGCAGATGAACACATGCACAAACAGTTGTTTTATGGTGAGCTTGCAGAGGGGAAACACTATTGGTGTAAACCTAAAAAATGGTTTAAGGATAGCATAAAGACTACCATAAAGTCACTTGGAATGGAACCAGAAGACATAGAAACCCTTGCTTCAGATCAAGCTGGATGGTAAACAAAAGTATGGAGTGGAGTGAAAGCATTTGAAAAGGCCAGGATAATGCATGCAAGACTCAAGAGAAATTTAAAGAATATCATGATCGAGAAGGCGAATCACAATGACCTTTTTGTGAACACAGTTTGTGACAGACCATGCTTTTCTTTTGCTGGGCTCAAATCTCATTTATGACCCCACAGAAAACGAACCTCCACCAACTATTCTGCTTTTATGTCTGCGCACACCTTTCAATGCAATGTATGCCTGAAGATCTGCAAATGTAACAGAGGCCTCAAAAGACATTTTAAGATCCACAGAGATCAGAACTTAACTGCAGCCCTTGGTGGCCCAGATCAGCTATGTAATCTTTGTGGGTGTCTTTTCAATACGTTGTCTGGTTTAAAAAGCCACATCAGATGCCATAATGGTTGTAAGGTGTAGGTACAAGAGGTGGTCAAACTCTGCATAAACCACCATACATATATATTTATAAAATGAATACATCTGTTATCCCTTACTGGTTTCAGCCAAAGGCTGGGACCATACTGGAGTATTGCCTCTCCGTGTGTCTAGGTTTCCTTTTTGTACTGTTTTTGGTGAAGTAGCAAGGTGGATAGAGCCACTCTCCTTTGTGCATCTTGGATGATGTGGGTTCATCTGGTATTTCAAATAAAAATTTGTTCAGATGCTCTCTGAAGACGTCCACATTTACACCCTGCAAATCTCTGAGGTTGCTTGGTAGAATGTTGAATAGTTGTGAACCCCTGAAACCCAAGCTGTTACAGTTCTGGGTCCTTATTCTCTATGGAGAAGATAAGATCTTTAGTATTATGCAGTGCCGTCCAGTTCAGTGGTCAGTATAAATTTCATTTTCTAAGTTGAGAGCTAGAACTTCGAGGATCTTCCATGTGTATATTATTGCATATCTTTCTTGCCTTCTCTCTATGGAGTAGAGCTTCAATTCCTTTAACCTCTTTCAGTGGCTCATCTGTTTCACCAAGTTACTCTTCTTTGTGTAATGTTAATGGATTGCTTCATGTTCCACCACCAGTTTGTCTCTCTATAGTGACTACAGTTTGGAGCAGTAATTGAGACTGAAAGTTCTCCATGGGAATTGCATGATATGCTTTTTGTTGGCTCTGAATGATCTCAGAATCCATCTAGCTATTCGCTGGCACATTATTGCCAACTTGTTAATATGCACTTGGAATGTTGCATCGTTACTCATGTTGATTACCAGGTTATGCCCCACCTCTGACTCTGGGATTGAACAATCCCCTGGTCCTGTGTATTCCATTTTAATTTGTTTGTGGGCAAACAGTAGTAGTCTCAGTATAGCTCCTTGATGAACACCACTGCAAATTGATGTCTCCCTGAGGAGAGCATCATTGGCTGCAACCCTCTGACTTCTTTCTTTTAGAAAGTCATACAGCCACTCTGTCAGTTGTCCATTGATACAAAAGTCATGAAGCTTGTGACATACCATCCCATGACCAACTTTATCAGAGGCCTTAGCATAGTGTACACTCTGATACTGTCTTTTTGACTGTACCCAGAGGATTGCATGTGTTAGATGAAGTGTTGTATGTGTCTTTCTAATTTCATTGGGTTACACATGCAGGACATGTTTCTCATTACCCTTATCAAGTCAGCTATTAAGACACTGAACTTGGTATTATGTGCAATGGCTACATTATGTGGACATGTATATAGAGGCCAATTATTTGGCATAGTGGGAATGAAAGATCTGGACCTTGTTATTCCTAGTTTCCAGCCAGAGTTCTGTGTCTAAAACTACCCTAACATCTTAGTCAATGGATGGTGAAGGTAAATGCAATTGACCCTCATTTTCACTGTGGTGTCTGTATGGATATATCAACAATACTTTCCCCCACTATTACATGGAGCCATACTTATGAAAGGCCTGTCTGGAGCCTTGTGTTTTCCAGTGTACAATGGATTATAAGAATATCATGCAGTACAAAGCAGAGGAATAAAATAAAATATATGCATATACATACTAGCAATATACCCCAGTGTTATGACCTACAGCCACATTGTATTATCTATTCCTTTCTTACTGGCAGAATCAGCACAGGAAAGGTATGAAGCAAACAGCTCTTCTTTATTAACATGTTTTTCAGTCATTTTCTGATGGACAACACTGCGGTTTCCGTCTACTAAATTCAATCATAAGTTTGTGGTTGGCTTAGGGCTATTGTAGGAAAACACAAGGCACCATGTAGAGAGACTGAACATGGAACCATGTGGTTGGGAAGAAAACTTGTCAACCACAGAGTCATTTGTGCACCTAATATGTGTGTGTGTGTGTATGTGTGTGTTTACATTTGTTATTAAATTGAGTATTGTGCCCCACTATGTCTCAAAGTTCTCAAGCAGAGATCTATGAGTTTTGTGCCCCACTATGTCTTAAAGATCTCAAGCAGAGATCTATAAAATAAATGCCAGGTTGATATACATACTGAGGTCAGTATGATCAATTAAGTTCTTAAAGGTGATACTCCATCATGGCAACAGTCAAAATATTAAGCCCAGTAAAATAATGTTTAAAGACGTAATGGCTTCAAATTTAAGGTAATGGATTACTAACCACAAGATAATGAGTTCAAAACTTCATATTGAACTTCCAGTATATCCAATAATACTATATGTACATCTTAGTCTACTTGACTTCCAACAATTAACAATTGTAATTTGAAGTTGAATGGTTAGCAGTAAGAAAGATGTCCAGATTTCTTTAAAAATTATTGTCCAAAATATTCTAAGAAAACATCTTTTCACCACAGCAAAACGCACACACAGAGGTGTGTCTGTGGTAACTTCAGCTACTACAAATAGCAACCAAATCTCTCTTAAAACACACCATTTCATCAAAAGAAAGACAGATTTACAGTATTTCAGGAAAAAAAATGTAGCTATGGGTCTGCTGCATCAGTGATAACTCTGGTATAAACAAAACACAGACAAACATACTTCACATTAAATAATGCTAATAAATAATACATGTTAATATATTATCAACACATAGAACAGACATAATACTTAAACAGATTACAGAGGTCACACTCATAGTAGTAGATAGACTGAACCTTAACAGAAAACATGAGTGGAATAGCATTCCTCCACTCTACCACACTATGCAACCTGATGACAAAAGACAGAATGATAAGAGGAAAGACACAGATACAAACTGTATATAAACTCATATACACACATATAAACTCATAAACTCATATACACACACAAAACACACATACACATACTAAAGAAGAATGAGAAAGAAGAAAAAATAAATGAATAAAAGACACAGGTGCAAACACACACACACACACAGATACAGATGCAAATGCATGTGCAGTTATGGATACATAACAAAGAAAGACAAACTGAAATAACTAGGACAAGGGCATGCAGCTGTAAAAACCACACCAAAACTGGCCTTGCCTGTGCGAGTGCCACGTAAGAAAGCACTTAGCCCACTCTACAGAGTGGTTGGTGTTAGGAAGGGCATCCAGTCATAAAAGCAATGCCAAAACACTCTCAGAAGCATGGCACGGGCTTCTGCCTGGCCAGCTCCTGTCAAATCATCCAATCCAGGCCAGCATAGAAAGAGGACGGTAAACAATGATAATGAAGAGGAGACACATAGGATACATAGATACTGAAGAGGTCACAGGATGTGTGACAAAAGAATTTTGACAAAAAATCTAAAATAATAATAACAAGAACACTTAGAGAGGGCAAAATTCTGCCAGGGTAACACCAACATCCTCTCATGGATTAGCCAGAGATAATTTTTAAAATGAGAATATCTGAAATTAACTCAACTGCTCTCACAAATGAGAATACTAAAAATGAACCCGACCACTCTTAAAAATTAAGTAAAAAAACAGGAAAAAATAATCCTTGTCCGGTACCGGATTGATCCCAAGATCTAATCACTTCATGCCAGTTATGAGGTCAAACATCCCTGAAAGTTTCATCCAAATCTATCCCATGGTTCTTGAGATATCTTGTCCACGGACAAACAAACAAACAAACAAACAAACACGACTGAAAACAATACCTCCGCCTTTGCTAAGGTGGAGGTAATAAAGCTGAAGTGAAGACCAAATATATAGTGTGTGTGTGTCTAGGTGAAAAATATGACCACCCCCACATAAACAGTGTCTGTCTTAACACACGATTTCACATTATGTATATGTGCATAAAGAGAGAGTAAGCGGGAGAGAGATAATATACGTGTGTGTACATATATGGCAGTGTGTAAGATGTTTACTCCCCAATCACATGGTTTGGAGTTCAGTCCTAATGCATAGTACCTTAAGCAAGTGTCATCTATTATAGTTCTGGGGCAACCAAAGTATTGTAAGTGGATTTAGTAGATGGAAACTAAAAGAAGCTCATTGTGCATATATATATGTGTGTGAGCATGTGTGTGTGCACATGTTTTTGTGTTTGTTCCCCACCACAGCTTGACAACAGGTGTTGGTTTGTTTATGTCCCTGTAACTTAGCAGTTTGGCAAAGTGACCAATAGAATTAATAGCAGGCTTAAAAATTATGTACAGTAGTCGATTTATCTGAATAGACCCTTTGAAAATGGTGTCCCAGCAAGGCCTCATTCAATGATTAAAACAAGTAAAAGATAAAGCTGTATATATGTGTGTTGTGTGTGTGTGTATATATATACACACGTCTTTTCTGTTTTACTTGCTTTAGTCATTGGCCTGTGGCTATGCTGGGGCCATATGTATACACATCATATAATAGCACGGTTCATAAGTGTCTGATGAATTCCCACTTTGCACTGTTTATTCAACCATTGATCAGTTTACACAACCCTTATGTAATTCGTAATACATAACCATCTCTATGTAATGTGGTTCAAAGCCAAATAGTACTGAAACAAATGTAACTCATATTAAACTCATGCTATATTGATATCTTCAATGTACTCCTTATCTTATATGTTACTCTATGAAATACTTACCCTCTAGTTATTTCCATGATTCATAAGTACCTGGAGTTTCTGCACCACTTGGACTTTCTTAAATATCAGTTTTAAAGGCATAGATGGTTAGAAGCTTGTATTGAGTACTAGATAAGGAATGCTTCGGGATATTGCCCAGTCCAAACTAGCATTATGTATGTATGAATATATGTATGAATGTATGGATGAATGTATCTATGTATGGATGGATGCATGTATGCATGTATGAATGTATGGATGAA
>NC_068990.1:56846701-56847509 GCF_001194135.2 Octopus bimaculoides | reverse complement strand
ACTAGCATTATGTATGTATGAATATATGTATGAATGTATGGATGAATGTATCTATGTATGGATGGATGCATGTATGCATGTATGAATGTATGGATGAATGTATCCATGTATGGATGCATGTATGCATGTATGTATGTATTATCTACACATCATCCATATTAAATTGTTTGTATAACATAAAAACAATAAGAACTCAAGCTTTTAGAACTAGCTGTAATATTAAGAATTTTAATTGCATAAAGTAATACCCCCATCTGTAGTAATCTCACACAGTGGCAACCTTAGATATTTATTTATCACATTTTCTAGTATGACTATTAGCTATTAATTTTAAAGTACAGATTACATTGAAGACTCTCAGTATACATAGGCGTGTAAAAGCATGCTTTTGTGTGAACACATGTGTGTATTCTTCTGTCTATGCATGTATACATATATACATATGCATATGTGACCATTTCTATGTATATACTACATGAATACATCCACATTTGTGTATGGGTATGTATAAATATATAGCTGTGCATTCATGATAGGTGTGTGTATGTGTATATGCATACATACATACATACATACATAAATACATACATACATATACGTGTGTGTGTGTATGCATGTATGTATACATACACAACGTACATATATATATATATGTGTGTGTGTGTGTGTGTGTGTGTGTTTGTATGCTTGTATGTACACTTGCATACATTTGCATGTCCACACAGATACACACATACATACGTCTATCTATCTATCTATCTATCTATCTATATATATATATATATATATATATATATATATATATATA
>NC_068990.1:56843892-56846606 GCF_001194135.2 Octopus bimaculoides | reverse complement strand
GTGCTGTTGGTGCTGGTGAAGAGCCTAATTATTCAGATACTAAATTTCTCTTGTAACTCTTATGTAATATATCATTCTGCATGCTGTACAATTCTTAAACTCATTTTATGATATATTCATAGAACTTGGTACCACCAGGAATTTACAGTCAGAATAATGAAATTCTGCATCCTCATCATTATCCTTATCATTACTATTTTCATCATCATCATCATCATCATCATCACAATCATCATCATCATCATATCATTGTTGTTGTTCTTGTTCGTCGTTGTCATAGTCGTCATCATCATCATCATCATCATTATTTTTATTTTCTGATTTCAAATCCCCCAAAAAGTTCAGGGCTTGTACCTATTGTAGAAAGGGCTATTACTAGTCTCTGTTTAGTCTCCTTCATTCTTCACCCTTGTGGTAAATAAATGAAATCATCATCATCATCATTATTATCATTATTATAATAATAATAATTGTTATCATTATTATTATTGTTGTTGTTGTTGTTATTGTTATTATTATAGTTATTATTAAGAGAGTAGTACACACAATCAAAGTGATGCTGGGTTACAGTATTATCATCATCACCATCATCATCATTATTATTATTATTATTATTACTATTGTTGTTGTTACTATTGCTATTACTATTTTCACTTCCTTGACTCCACCTCTGAGATGTCACGGCAAACTGTTAGCTGTTGTATATCGATGCAGTCAGTGTTATGTAACACAGATATCTGCCACCATTATCGTTAACAAGCAGGTAGTATTTGGTCATCTAGTAGTGAATAGCCCTGCCTTTAATTTATGCTTCTAATCACACCTCACTCACATGGCTTCAGCCATATTGTATTTTCATTCCCTTACTTTCTAAATAATTTTCTCTTCGAGTTAATTTTAATTCAATTTATTTGATAGTTTTTACACCTCTGGAGTTTATTCTTTTTTCAGTTTTTTTTCTCTCCATAATATTTCAAATTACTTATATCATGACTTTAGTCTATATCTCTATCTATAGTTACCTATGCTGAATATATTTATTAATTTATTTCTATATTTGCCACAACTACCTCTACAAGTACTGTTATTGTATGTTAACTAATGTGATTTGGTAGAAAAGCTAGTAGTAGCACCTTAACACCTTGATACATGGTGCTACATAGGGGAAGAGACAGAAGAATCCTATTAAATATTTGAGATTTCTTCAAGTAGAATATTTGTTTTCTTGTAAATTTTAATGTACAGCGGGAGAGAGAGATAGATAGACTGACAGATAGATAGATTGATAGAGATATATAACTAAACATATATGTATATATATCACACCTGTATTTATATTATATATATAATACATATCAGATGCATTATATACATACATATATAAATATGAATATCGATATATCTGCCTATTCATATAAATTTTCATATATACCTACATACTATGTATATGTATATAAATATATATATATATATGTGTTTATATATATATGTGTGTGTGTTTACATATGAATGTATGTATATGTACAAATATATTCATATGTACATATACATATTTATGCATATTGAGTCCACAGGTGAGATCCAGAGATACTCAATATAGGATACACATAGTAGTGCTCAAATGATTTGAACTAGCACTCTGAAGCTTTGTAATATAAAAGTATTTGTATGCTTATAGAAGAGTATTTCTCTTCTGTATATTTTCAGCTTTTGTTTTCCTCTATATATTTATCCCTATAAGGGAAAAAAATCCATCATTTCATAAAATTCATAAGGAAAAAAAAGAAAAAAAAAACAGCTTGCTTATCAACCACATGGTTCCGGGTTCAGTCCCACTGCGTGGCACCTTGGGCAAGTGTCTTCTACTATAACCTCGGGCCGACCAAAGCCTTGTGAGTGGATTTGGTAGACGGAAACTGAAAGAAGCCCGTTGTATATATGTATATATATATATATATGTATATGCATGTGTGTTTGTGTGTGTGTATGTTTGCCCCCCTAGCATTGTTTGACAACCGATGCTGGTGTGTTTATGTCTCCGTCACTTAGCGGTTCGGCAAAACAGACCAATACAATAAGTACTAGGCTTACAAAGAATAAGTCCCGGGGTCGATTTGCTCAACTAAAGGCGGTGCTCCAGCATGGCCGCAGTCAAATGACTGTAACAAATAAAAGAGTAAAAGAGTGAAAGAGTAATATATTTATTTATTTATATTTATATAAGGGCATTACTACAGAATAATGCCACACACTAGACATCCATAATAAATACATTTTAACCGAATGAATTTTTTCACTTTAGCTTCTTGATAAAATTCTTGTAAAAGATTTTATCGTATTATTGAATTAATTATTTATCCCTATATATATATATATATATATTCACATACATATATGTATGCATCTATATTTAATATATGAAGCTCAAGTATGCTTACCTACATCACTATTTCCAAGTTTATACACTCACACACACATATCTGTGTGTGCACATATATACATATGTATGTATGTGTGTGGGTGTATATGCCTAAGTATGCATGTAGATAGGATAGTTGGTTGGGGTTGTTGAAAATGCACCTGAATCTTAAAATGTGTTGTAGTTTAAAAATGCATTTTCAACCCCAAAACTTACTCTTATATTCTTTCCTGCATAAGAATAAACTTCTTCTTTTCTCCATATATATATATATATATATATATATATATATATA
>NC_068990.1:56826611-56843345 GCF_001194135.2 Octopus bimaculoides | reverse complement strand
ATATACATACAATGAGCTTCTTTCAGTTTCCATCTACCAAATCCACCCTGAAGGTTTTGGTCAGCCCGAGGCTATAATAGAAGACATACCCAAGGTGCCATGTAGTGGGACTGAACCCAGAACATATGTGTATGTATATATATATATATATATATATATATATATGTTGTCTGTCTTTATATCTATATTTACATATTTATTCAGTAATGAATTGAATTTTTGCAAAGGCAATGATTTACCAAAGCGTAAGATATGGAAAACAACTAGTAAAGTTTCTTTTCTTCTCATCTAATAATAATTGAACTTAGAAATTTCAATATTTAATCATATATTTGTAATTATGTAATTTTAATACATTACATATGAAACTCTTTTATCACCTTATGTCAATTCAAAAGTAAATATATACATATATGTACGCACACACACACACACACACACATACACATATATATGTATAAGTATACATACATTTATATTTATATATAAATATATGTGTGTATATGTATATATATATATATATATATATATACACACACACACACATACATACATATATATATATGACTGTCTATATATATATATATATATACACACTCATTCCTATGTACTTAATACTTAGTAATGGCCCTTATATTTTGTGTTCAAATCCTGCCCAAGTAAAATTTCACTTTCATTCTTCAGAGTTCATAGAATAAAGTACTTATCAGATTCTGAGATCAGGTTTATCGACTGAACCATCTCCCTCTCAAAATTCCTGGCCTTGTGCCCCCATCAGAAACCATTATTATTATTGACAAAAGTTGAATGCTCATATGTTGTCTTCGACAGGAGAGTCTATCATCATCATCATTATCATCATCATCATCATTATTATTATTTTCTCTTTATCACAAGTTTTGTTGGAGCTCCTGGAGTCTTGCATGCATAGCGGGCTTTACTACCTGCAGCCTACAGTACCATACTGTTCGACCGTGTCAAGGAGGCAAACCTTTTGTAACAGTTCTACTGGGCACTCTATCCCAATTTCCTTTGTATTCCTCTTGATGCCTTCTGATACTGTTCCCAAGGACCCAGCAATAATTGGCACTATTTTCACTATTTTCACTATTATTATTATTATTATTATTATTATTATTATTCATATTCTTCTTCTTATTATTATTATTATTATTTTATTATTATTATCATTATTATTATTATTAAGGTGGTGAGCTGGCAGAATCATTAGCACACTGGGAAAATGCTTAGCGGTATTTCGTCTGTCACTAAGTTCTTCTGATTTCAAATTTCACCGGAGACAACTTTGCCTTTCATCCATTCAGGGTCAATTAAATAAGTACCAGTTATGCACTGAGGTCAATGTAATCAACTTAATCTCTTTCCCCAAGTTTGAGGCCTTGTGCTTCCAATAGAAAGGATTGTTATTTTTATTGTTATTATTATTATGTTTTTTTCTTCTTCTTTCTTCAAATTTTCTTCCATTTCTTGTCGAGTGTTTTCCGTACACCTAGGGCAGAGAAACTCATTCCCAGTTCACACACGCAAATTCACAGGTAAAATATGTATTTTAAAAAATTAATAAATAGATAAATTCACGAATGGATGTTGTTTTCACAGCGATAATGCTCTTCCTACTAAATAAGTCGTTCTAGTTAACACGATTTTTTGCACTTCCTGTAGGGATGGTAAGCCTGGTATCATTTTCAAATAGGTTTCAGTACCTTTTTTTATCATTCCTATTATTATTATTATTATTATTATCATTATTTATGTGGCAAGCTGGCAGAACCATTAGCATGCTGAGGCAAAATGCTTAGTTGCATTTTGTCCATCCTTACATTCTGAGCTCAAATTCTGCTGAAGTTAACTTTGCCTTTCATCCTTTCGGGGGTTAATGAAATAAGTACCAGTGAAACACCGGTGTCGATGTAACTGACTAGTGCCTTTTCTACAAATTTCAGGCCTGTGCCTTCAATAGAAAGGATTATTATTATTATTATTATTATTATTATTATTATTATTATTGTTGTTGTTGTTGTCATTACTACTATTAAGGCGATGAGCTGAAACAAGTAAAAGAGTAAAGATTGTATTAGACAAAACACTTAGCAACATTTCTTCCAACTTTTACTTTATTAGTTCATCATTGCTCAAACTGCTAGAGATACCAGTCAAATCTCCTTATGCACACTTCACCATTTCAAGAAGATATACTGGACAATATGGTCCTGGTTTCCCTGCACTTGAGAAAAAGATGGGCAGGACATTGTTGGAATACTTTGGTCATGGGTCTTTGTTCAATCAAGGATAACCAGAATCTAAGTAACAAAAGTATCACCTTCAGATATGATGCAGTTCTGACACAGGTAGATTTTTTTCAGTGGGTGATATGGATCTTAGCAGTGTAACCAAAAGTGTTACTGTTGCCTACAGCAATATTTAGAATCAGTTACAATGAGGAAAAGCCTTTGTTCAGTCATAACTAGAAATAGCCATCAAATCTCTTCTTAAATAATATATTGCTATCTTAAAAGGGAAAGGATACTTTAGATATAATATATGCTTGAGTATATTATGTCTGAAAAATAAGACCTGCTCATTACAGCTTTTGTCCTGACAATGAGCCAACCAACAATCCTTGTCAAACTTTGTGGGCAAACGCTGACCAAGCTGGCTGGGTCATGTAATATGACTTCCACGGGAAAGACTCACCAACCAAGCCCTTCTGTGTAAAACTGATGGGAAGAGACAGAGAAAACACTCAAAGATGAATTGGAACCATACAACATTGACAGAACATGTAATGATGCATTGAGAGAAGTGAAGAACGATTGTCACTAGCTTTCTTTGACTCCCTCGTGTGTCTCACAACATGGGAGTTTCTAAGTTGAAGTAAGTCTCAGCTGCATATTTATAATGATAGGGCTACTCAATCAAAGTTGACTTGGGGCTAAAAAACAACTTACTTAGAATTAAATGAGTCTGATCTTTGAAAACTTAATGCCTTGGCATAACTATCTCTTATCTGTCTTTTACTTGTCTTGATCATTAGACTGGCCATGCTGGAGCACCACCTTTAAGCATTTTTAATCAAATGAATTAATTCCATTACTTGTCATTTTTTAAAAAAACCTGGTACTTATTCCATTGATTTATTTTGCCAAAGTTACCAAGATGTAAACACACCAACACCAGTTGTCAAGCGGTAGTGGGGGACAAACACATACACACACATATATATACTATGGGTTTCTTTCAGTTTCTGTCTACCAAATCCACTCATAAGACTTTGGTCAGCCTAGGGCTATAAAAGAAAACACTTACCAAAGTTGCCATGCAGTAGGACTGAACCCAGAACCATGTGGTTGGAAAGCAAACTTATTATCACACAGCCATGCCAGTGCCAATTAATTAAGTTATTGAATATATATATATATATATACATTTTTTTTTATTTATGCAAGAAGCCTTGTTCAAATAGAATTTTCATTAGCAAATAAACATTACAGCAGCAGCAGCTGCAGTAACATGAATTCTAGAATAGAGAAGGTCATTAGCTGATATACCTGGATATAGTATCTTCAATTTTAATTAAAGAACACCTTGTTACTTGAAGCCTTTTTAGTGAAGAATTGTGAGACTTAATAAGACTCTCAGCAATTGTCATTTTTGTTTGTGACTAGCAAAGAAAATTATCAGTCCTGAAGAAAAAATTAATAACCACTTGTTAACATGAGTGCATTGGCTTTGAATATTTGAATATTTCTCTATAAAATTTTAGAACAATGCTAATTTCTCAACCATTATATGAGAACAGGGAACATTTTCAACTAGACTAGTAAAGGCTCTAAGCATAATATTAGAATATAAGAGAGAAATATTCATTTTATAATAATTATTTCTTACATGGACTAAAACTTTTAGATTTATATGGAATGGAAAATAGGAATGCATGACATTTATGTCATTCTCAAGGGCATTAGCTACACAAAGGAAATAAAATTTGGTACAGTTTGAAATGAAAACTAAATCAGAGAGTTAGCTTGCTGGTAACTAATCACTGTTCTATACTGTTTCAAATATTTTATTTTCCAAGATTGAAGACATAACATACAAAATATAATTATCTGAGAAATGACACTGAAATTATAAGATTATTTTATTATATTTTGTAAGAGAGAGTGTTCTCATGGTGAAATCCTGGACTGTAAGACTTTGATAAATGATCAAAATTAGACTGTGAATGGAATGTTATATTTGTATATAACCATCCAATCATTTCTGCAAGAAGCCTGTTTCAACTGAGCATGATTGCAGATAATCAGCAAAAACACATTAATAAAGATAAATATATATTTAACACATGTATCAGTGTGATAAGTAGAATCAACTACTTGAACTTTCATGACTTACAACATGTAAAAGTGTGAGGGAGAGAGGAAGCCTTACATGGATGCTTGATTTGCTAGAAATAGCAGCCAAATATCTCTCAAATCACAGTATTCTCTTTTGAAAATGGAAGTTCATGGCGAACAATGTAATGTCTGATGTAAAAAGACAATGACCGGTCATGGCTCAAATACCTTTGATCATGGACTTGCTCAATCAAGGTTGGCCTAATGCTAATCAATGATTATAACTGGATGATCAATGTCAGTTAATTTCAGAGGAAAGAACAGCAGTTGCAATAATAATGCAGTTCCATGGGGCATTTTAATGAAAATAAAGTGAAATAGCTATAACAAGGCATCACAACAGTGTCAGCGATTTGATTCATTAGACGAACCTGCTTCCTGCCTAATCTACAGCATTCTAGAGAGAAAAAGCATTAAATTGTTGGGAAGGAAAGAAGGAAGGAATAATGAGAAGTAATGTGAAATAAGTTATGTATAATGGGATTATAATATTTACCTATTCTTTTACTTGTTTTAGTTGTTTGACTGCAGCTATGCTGGAGTACCACCTTAAAGGGTGTTAGTTGAAAAAAATCGACCCCAGGACTTATTCCTTGTAAGCCTAGTACTTATTCTATCGGTCTCTTTTGCCAAACCACTAGTTTACAGGGATATAAACACAGCAGCATCAGTTGTCAAGCAATGGCAGTTAGGGGAGGGGACAAACATAGACACACACACACACACACACAACAGGCTTCTTTCAGTTTCTATCTACCAGATTCACTCACAAGGCTTTGGTCAGCCCGAGGCTATAGTAGAAGACACTTGCCAAGGTGCCACACAGTGGGATTGAACCTGGAGCTATGTGGTTGGGAAGCAAGCTTCTTACCACACAGTCACACCTGTGCCTATGCATTTTACAATTTCATATCAATTTTCTATTCAGCCTTTTGTCTCAAATCAGTTAAATATTTAGATATTTGTATTTAATTAAAAATTTTTGTATAAGTTTTTTTCTACCCCCACCCCACCCCATAAAAAAGAGATGCTGGCGTGGTAAGAAGCTTGCTTCCCAACCACATGGTTCCTGGTTCGGCCCCACTGCATAGCACCTTGGGTAAGTATCTTTTCCTGTAGCCTTGAGCCAACCAAAGCCTTGTGTGGATTTAGTAGATAGAAACTGAAAGAAGCCCACTGTTTCTATATGTGTATGTATATATATATATATTTGTGTGTGTGTCTTTTTGTTTGTGTTTGTCCCCCAACCATCGCTCAACAACCAATGTTGGTATGTTTACATTCCCATAACCTAGTGATTCAGTAAAAGAGACCGATAGAATAAGTACTGGGGTTACAAAGAATAAGTCCTGGGGTCGGTTTCTTAGGCTAATACCCTTTATGGTGGTGCACCAGCATAGCTGCAGTCAAATGATTGAAACAAGTAAAAGCACAAAAGAATAAAAGAATAAATTCTGGAGTCATTGTTTTTGCAGTTGGATGTTTTATTCATTCCTGATCACTGAATTCTGAAATATTGATCATGTATATCTGCACCAAACATACAAACAAATCAAACTTTTATTAAAACACCTTATCTAGTAGCAAAATAATAATGATTGTCAAGTCAATAAAGCAGTTTGTATGCGGTCACTGAAATTGCTAACAATAGCCACCAAGCTTCTTTTAAATCTAAGAAAAACCTTAAGAAAAATAATGAGATAGCTAAGACTATAGTAGACAATGTTGTCCTAGATTTATGATATCCAAAAAAATGGAATAGGAGTAGTTGGAATATTTCAGGACAGAAATCTTTTCTGCAAAAGCTGACAGGGAATTTAATAAAAAACCCATACATTGTGACAAATTTATGAATATACATTAGAAATTCAGCAATTTAACCTCACAAGATTTGATTTACTCTTTACTTCCTGGGACTGCATTGATCAGCTAGTCCTGAAACATGCAATATCACATAAATCATACTAACCTTGTTTACATTTATTTTTGAAGGAAGTGAGGAACTCTTTTATGTAAGAGAGAAAAAAATTCTAATTCCTTCCTCTATTGTTCATTTCTTCTCTGGATGTTTGACTTAAGAAAGTTTCTGAAAGACAGACTAAGAGGAATGACCTAAAATAGAAATTAACGTGGGGATTGTAATAAGAAAAACATCAAAAACTAAAAGCAGTATAGATGTGTAGCAGGAATATTAGCATGATGCAAAATACAAAAAGACTCAAGAATACTCTTTTACTCTTTTATTCGTTTCAGTCATTTGATTGTGGCCATGTTGGAGCACCACCTTTAGTTGAACAAATTGACCTCTTATTCTTAGTAAGCCTCATACTTATTCTATTAGTCTCTTTTACTGAGCCATTAAGTTATGGGGACATAAACACACCAACATCAGTTGTCAAGCGAAGGTGGCAGGGACAAACACAGACATACAAATACACACAAACACACACACACACACATATATATTTCTCTCTCTCTCTCTCTCTCTCTCTCTCTCTCTCTTTATATATATATATATATATATATATATATATATATATATATGATGAGCTTCTTTCAGTTTCCATCTGCCAAATCCATTCACATGGCTTTGGTTGGCCTGAGGCTATAGTAGAAGACCCTTGCTCAAGGTACCACACAGTGGTACAGAACCCAGAGCCATGTGGTTGTGAAACACGCTTTTTACCACGCAGCCACTCCTGCATCAATATGATCATAATTTGCTAAAATATTACCAATGTTTTTAAAAAAATCTGATCATTCAAGACTTTGTGTGGAACCAGATCTAACAACAGTTTCATCTTTGGCAAACTGTTTTCTAAGCAAGACCACCACTATGTATTCAGTGCATTTTTAGCTACTACCAACAGACCATGGACAGCAGACATCAAACTGGACACAGAAGATGGCAGTCAGCAGACAGTAGCAAATGCAGCAACTGGCCAGAGCTCTGTCATAGCACAAAACAATGGAGGGATGACAACAGCGGTACACTATGATCAGCCAACATCATAACACTAACTATTTTACCTAGTCCAAGAACAATATGCTTTGAATTATCTCAGTGTTCGTCACTTGTAGTAACAACATTTTTTTTTATTTACGATAAAAATATTTTCTTATTAAAAATCTCAAACAGATTTCAGTGTTCTTTATCATAACACATATCTTGGATATCTAACCTCAGACTATCACTAATTAAGCTAACCTATGATTAAAGACACTCTGACCACGACTATTCCATCTTTTTACCAAAGCATGTTTCACCAAGGAGCAGATTATTGTACAAGGTGGTTTGAAAGAGATTTTCTTTGACTGCTATTTCTAGTAAGCCTAATGATTACATAGGAGCTCTCTCATTGACAAAAATTTACAGTTCGTATATCAAGACACTGACCACAGCTCAAGAAGTACTTCTAAGATCAGAAGGACTGAAAATGAGAAACATTTACAAGGTTAATGAGAGAGCTTGTTTCAATTTTTGATTATTTTTATTGATTACCTTCTCATTAATTGATGTCCATTTAATTCTTTTGGAATTGAGACAAAGTAGAGTCACTTGACTTAACAATGGCCTATTGTATATTATTGATATTTATACGATTGATTTTAAAATAATTAAAGGTTGAAACAGCCCTGTGGAAAATTAATCTGAGGGACACTGGATATTTTAAAGAAATGATTAAATGAAGCCATGTTTTGTGCTCACCACTAGCAGTCTAGTAATGGGCTTATATAGATACACAGCTGAGATCACACACCTACAAATCTAAACAGAGCATTTGAAAATCAAATAACATAAGTGAGTGAAAACTATCAGAACTATATGCAAAATATAAAAAGATTTGTAGATTTCAATTCATTTTATGTTTAAGAGTTTACTTTACATTAAGAAATTGCACTTGTAACTTCATAAGTGTTGTGTACATTGCTGAAGTATATTAGAAGTTACATTCACCTTAAAATAGCAGTCATATTTCCTGAAATTTTATTGTAACATGTTATAAATAGGAACTTATCTCTTAGAATTGCTTCTTCGGCTGTGGTAATTGTTTTGCCATAAAAACTTGCATATTTTCGTCAATGAGGGAGCTTCTGTGTAATCATTATGCCTACTAGAAATAGCAGTCAAGGAAAATTCCCCTCAAATCACATTGTATCATCATCATCATCATTTAACGTCCGCTTTCCATGCTAACATGGGTTGGACGATTTGACTGAGGACTGGTGAACCAGATGGCTACACCAGGCTCCAATCTGATTTGACTGAGTTTCTACAGCTGAATGCCCTTCCTAATGCCAACCACTCTGAGAGTGTAGTGGGTGCTTTTACGTGCCACCAGCACGAAGGCCAGTCAGGCGGTATTGGCAATGGCCACTCTCACTGGCAACAGCCAGAAAAGAAGTACAAGTTCAAAAATATGGTCCTAGGTGAAATGTGCTTAGGTTAAGAAATCAAACGTTTAAGTCTGGAATGTCTTTAATCTTTCAACATTTAAACTGACCATATCTGGCCCAAATATTCTACCTGTTTTATGTTCAAATCAGCCAGATATGGCCTCTCACACCTAACCTACACTGTTATTCAAAAATTAAACAATGACATCATTGAAACTATAAGATAATGCATCATTAATTCAAGACAATATGAATAAATAAGCATTACATTTGACAGAGTAATCTGAATGCTGAAAGGTTAATCATGGGTTATAAAAGAAAACAAAACCTGAAGAAGTACACAGGCACAGGCGTGGCTGTGTGGTAAGAAGCTTGCTTCCCAGCCATATGGTTCCAGGTTCAGTCCCATTGCATGGCTCCTTGGGTAAGTATTTTCTGCTATAGCCTCAGGCTGGCCAAAACCTTGTGAGTGGATTTGGTAGATGAAAACTGAAAGAAGCCCAGTTCTATATTTAAGAGATGAGGAATTATGTACATCATTTACATTCGACGGATATTTTTACTCATCTTGTACATTGTTAACACATTTCGGCTGATATACCCTCCAGCCTTCATTAGGTGTCTTGGGCAAATTTCAAACCTGGGTTCTCATTCGTAAGGTATTTTTCGATGTTATTATTATTATTATTATTGTTCACTATGCCATATGCCCACGGGCATATGGCGTAGTGGTTAAGAGCACGGGCTACTAACCCCAAGATTCCGAGTTCAATTCCAAGCAGTGACCCAAACAATAATAATAATAATAATAACATTGAAAAATACCTTAGGAATGAGAACCCAGGTTCGAAATTTCCCCCAAGACACCTGATGAAGGCTGGAGAGTATATCAGCTGAAACGTTGTGTTAACAACAAGCAAGATGTTATCTCTCAACTCTACTGCTATCTAGCACCTTCGGATGATTTCTACTCAACTGCTACATGACTGCTACTCAACAGCTACTCGACTGCTACTCAACACTCCTACCACGGCCAGACTACCTCTATTTATATGTCTTGGGAGATCCTACTTCTTCGCCTCGGGGCGTCGACACAACACAAGATGAAGACAAATATTCATCGAATGTAAATAATGAAAGAAGCCCATCGTATATATGTGTGTATATATATATATATATATATATGTGTGTGTGTGTGTGTATCTTTGTGTCTATGTTTGTCCTCCCATCACCACTTGACATCAGTGTGGGTGTGCTGACGCCTCCATAACCTAGTGGTTCAGCAAAAGAACCCAATGGAATAAGTACAAGTCATGAGATCAATTTGTTTGACGAAAACCCTTCAAGGTTGTGCTCCAGCATAACCACAGAGAAATGATTGAAGCAACTCAAAAGAATTTAAGTATGGAGAATAAGTAAGGCTGGAATATCTTTGATCAGATCATAAATCTACTTAATCAGGGACGACTTGAGTTTAAGCAACAATAACAACAACAAAATTTAAGAAGCTGTGATGATAGTCACAGCAGTATAAAGGGATGCAATCATATCATCCTTTCATCTCTTATCATTTACTTGTTTCAGTCATTGGACTGTGGTCATGCTGGGGCATTTTCTTGAGGAACTTTTAGTAGAATGAATTGACCCCCAGTATTTTCTTCCAGCCTGGTATTTATTCTGTCAGCCCCTTTTTCTGAACTGCTAAGTCATGAGGGATGTAAACACACCAACACCGGTCATCAAGTGGTGGTGGGAGACAAACACAGACACAAAGACATATACATAGATATATATGTTTATTTACAACAGACCTCTTGCACTTTCCCTCTACCAAATTTACTCAGAAGGCTATGGTCAACTCAAGGCTATAGTAGAAGACACTTGCTCAAGGTGCCACACAGTGAGACTGAACTCAGAACCATGTGGTAGGGAAGCAAGCTACTTATGACACAGCCACACCTGTACTTGTACATTTTGAACTTAAACATTTTTATATTTAGATTTAGACAGCTTCTTCTCCAAACATTTATTTTGTCTATCTTTTTTTTTTAAATTTTTCCATTGCAAACTTGATATATTAGTATGATAATATTAAATTACATGAAACTGAAATCCATTAAACAATGTTTTCAGCCATCTTCCTTTTATTGTAGTTTATCTTTGCATATGGTTCTGTCACTTCGCTTATATTTCTGTTATTTGATTTTCAAGTGTCCTTTTGAGATCTGCAGATATTTAACCTCAAAAGTGTATCTGTATAAACCCATCCCCAAAGTGCTGATAGTGAACACTAGAAATGGTTACACCTAACCATTGCTTTGACATTTCTGACAATAATCTTTTATAATCCAACAACAAAAGTGAGAAATTGCAAATGAAATAATCCTATCATAAATTTGAAACCTCAAGACATGTTTCCGTGGTTCCTTTTATCTGAGCATTTGCTACTCCATGCAAATGACACTTGAATTTTTCACTTCTCACAGACTTCAAATCTTTGTCATTGCTAATCAAATTTAAATAAAATCTTATATAGTTGTTGGATGTGTAATTGTAATATAACAAACAGATATTTAATCAAAAATGAGGATATATGGGTATACCTCACTTTAACAGCAGTGGATATGTAAAAGATGAGTGACACAAGGAAAACATAGAATGACATTGTTACTCAACTTATAATATTGTGTCCTCTTTCTAAAGCAAACTCCAAGGTTGAAACCAAAATGGAATATATATATATATATATATATATATATATAGATGATTAGCATTGAGTTGCTTCTCCAACATACTGAAAATTTAGAAATAGCAGTCAAAGAACTACTGATTCTAAACTACAAATTTCTCTAAATGGATGGCGATATTTGTGGCACACATAGAACAAAAAACCGGAGGGGAAAGCATGTGTGCCACAAATATCGCCATCCATTTAGAGAAAAATTTGTAGTTTAGAATCAGTAGTTCTTTGACTGCTATTTCTAAATTTTCAGTATGTTGGAGAAGCAACTCAATACTAATCCCTGTCTATTTATGATGATAAATGGTTTTACCGATAAAGGTTTTTTCATACTGAACTACTTGGCAAAATTGTTAATTATTAATTCTATTATTAATTGACGATTCCCTGCCCTTATTCTTGTATATATATAGATGGATAGATTTGTATATATCACACGCACACACATGTGTAAGGCAGTTAACTTCCCTGTCAGGACATAGACTTGTGTTCTGTTTGTAGCTATAAGGGCCTTTGACTCTTGTTTCTAGCAATATAGGTCCTTCACTGCACCCTTAGTCACTATTAGTGACAACTGAATTTTTGCTTTTTGGTTTTATATTGTCTAGCCACTTTTATCATTTTATATATATTTTATTTTTTTTATTTATTCTTTTACTTGTTTCCGTCTTTTGACTGCAGCCATGCTGGAGCATCACCTTTAGTCAGAGAAATCAACCCCAGGACTTATGCCTTGTAAGACTAGTACTTACTCTGTTGGTCTCCTTTGCCAAACTGCTAAGTTACAGGAACGTAAACACACCAACATCGGTCGTCAAGCAATGGTGGGGAGACAAACACAGACACACACACAGATATATACATATATATACACGACGGGCTTCTTTCAGTTTCCATCTACCAAATCCACTCACAAGGCAATGGTCAGCTCAAGGCTATAGTAGAAGACACTTGCCCATGCAAGTGGGACTGAAACCTAGATCCATGTTGTTAGGAAGCGAGGTTCTTATCATACAGCCACTATATATTCTTTTATTTGTTTCAGTCATTTGACTGGAGCCCCGCTAGAGCACGGTCTTTAATTGAACAAACCGACCCCAGATCTTATTCTTTGTAAGCCTAGTACTTATTCTGTTAGTCTATTTTGTTGAACTGCTAAGTTATGGGGACATAAACACACCAACATCGGTTGTAAAGCGATAGTAGGGGGACAAACACAGACAGACAAATACATACATGCATACATATACATATTTATATACAACAGGCTTCTTTCAGTTTCCATCTACCAAATCCACTCACAAGGCTTTGGTTGGCCCGAAGCTACAGTAGAAGACACTTACCCAAGGTGTCACACGCAGTGGGACTGAACCCTGAACCATGTGTTTGGAAGCAAGCTACTCACCACACAGCCACTCCTGCACCTATACATACACACATACATACATATGACATATGCTTGTGCAGAAAATGGTTCCCCTTAGTAGAGGACTCATACATGCAGTAAGAAGAAGTGACATGGTCAAAATCCTAAGACAAAGATCATCAGACCTGATAGACTTTTGTAACTTTTGCAATTCTTCATAAATGAAATAATTGCCATGGAAACAGGATTTGTGATGATGGTGTAAAGAAATAGTATTAATCAGACTTTCTCACATGACATAATTATTATTGATTTTGAATTCAAATCTCACCATGGTTTACTTTAACATTCCACCTTGTTGGGTTGACAAAATATGAATATCTGTCTGGTACTCAATTTGCTGTAGTCAATATCCTTTCTGTAAAATTTGTGACTGTGTGCCTAGGTTAAATATTATTATTATTATTATGAAAAAGGTGGTGAACTGGCAGGATCGTTAGCATGCCAGATGAAATGTTTAGTAATATATTGATCATCTTTATGTTCTGAGTTCAAATCCTGTTACGGTTGATTTTTGCCATTCATCCTTTCAGGATCGATAAATTAAATACTAGTGAAACCCTGAGGCTGAAACTCCTCTCCCCACAAATTTCAGACCTTGTGCCTTTAGTAGAAAGGATTATTATTATTATGGAAAATAAAACTTTTTTCTTGACATCTGCTGTATTTCCACATTATCCACTGAGCATCACCCAAATACCTGAAATAATGGATAAGATGTTCTAAATATATTTAATGCTTGTATGATTTTGAAAAATGCTAAGGATTAAAAAAAAAAGGTGTTCATGTGAGTGCTCAATAAAAATTCTTTAGAACAATAAAATTTAAGATAATAGTTGTTGTTGTTGGTGGTGGTGGCATTATTATTATTATTATTAGAGCAGCTAACTGGCAGAATTATTAGCACACCAGTCAAAATGCTCAGCGGTATTTTGCCCATCTACGTTCTGAGTTCAAATTCCGTTGAAGCCGACTTTGCCTTTCATCCTTTCGGTGGGGTCGATTAAATAAGTACCAGTTACAAACTGGGCTCGATGTAATCGACTTGATCCCCTCTGCCAACTGCCCTTGTGGCAAGAATTGGAAATCATTATTATTATCCTCAAGGAAGTGAGTGAACAGAATTGTTAGCATGCCAGGTGAAATGCTTAGAGGTATTTCATCTATCTGCACATTCTGAGTTCAAATTCTGCCAAGGTTGACTTTGCCTTTCATCCTTTTGAGGTTGATAAATTAAGTACCTGTGAAACACTTGGGTCAATGTAATCCACTAGTAGAAGGACTATTATCATTATTAAGGCAATGAGTGAGCAGAATCATTAGCACACCACGTGAAATGCTTAGAGGTATTTCATGTCTGCAATGTTCTGAGTTCAAATTCTGCCAAGGTCGACTTAGCCTTTTATCCTTTCAGAGTCGATAAATTGAGTACCAGTAAAACACTGGAGTCGATATAATCGACTAGTCCCCACCTCACAAATTTAAAGCCTTGTGCCTCCAGTTGAAAGGATTATTATTATTATCATCATTATTATTATTATTATTATTACTATCATTATCATTATTATTATTATTCAAAATGTTGTAGTTTCAAGCAAATTTCTACTGCATTACCTGCTACGCCTCTGTATTGTTGAGGTGTTGGTGTTAGGGTGTGGGGCGACACAAATCCTTCCCAATGATGTTTTGCGAACAACTTGTACATGCAACTGCTACCAGTTGAAAGCTCCTCGTGCCAGAAGCCAGTAAGCGTATGGGGCCATCAGGAGAGAATGTGTGCCGTTTTGGGGCCTATCTCTTGACAGCCACCCCACCTCCCTGATATGAGGCCTGCTTACTAGATCAACTCATTATCAAATAAAGCTCAATATTCTTCTACCCATCGCTCATCGTCTCTTTTTAACCAAATCCAGTGGCTAGCCTTTTTCACTGTAGCTTGTATTGCATCAATTTGTGTTGTCATGGGGTTTGGCTGCAGTCTTTTGTCATAGTGTTTGCATTGTGTGTTATGCAAGTAATGTTCTTACTTAAGCATGTTTCTTCTGTTGGGTATCTCACCTGTAGAGTACATGTTGTAGGGGTTGTTAATTTTATTGCATATTTATTTACGAAGTGTCTTGTGTTTGTGGATTGTTTTATTTGGAATATACTATTGAATTGATGATGTCTTGTAGAGGATGTAGACTGTTCTGAGCAGGGCTATTGTTTAGACAGTGTATAGTGTTGAGGGTCCAGGTATAGCCTCTACATTTTCATTTATATTATTATTATTATTGTTGTTGATGTTGTTGGGGGCCTTGTGCCACCAGTAGAAAAGAAAGGATTATTATTGTTGTTGTTGTTGCTGCTGCTGCTGCTGCTGTTGTTGTTGTTGCTGTCACCGTCAACATATACTGATACTTTTGGGTATCCTGGTATTAGGCCTTAGTATTTAAGAATGCCATTTGTTATTGTCCACAAAGATCTGATTATTACAGGTATAACCGTTATCCTTAGATGCCACATTTTTGAAACCTGTATTCTAAAGTACTTTTTAAGGTTATTTCTACAGATTATCTATAGAAATTATAGCCAGCGCTAATTTGTTATGACGTTTCATATCCGAACATGTCTAATGTAAACAAAGCGATCAAAGATGGAGAAATAGGTGATGGGTGTATATGCCATATTTCAGGAGCTCTTGTGCCTTCTTCCTTCAACACCACATTAGCCATCCACGAACTCATTGCAAGTACATACATATTGATATCTATTTTAAGGACCTTATTATAATTTCCTGGTGTGTAGTTGAGTATTGTGTAGCTGAGAAGAGGTTAAACATGTATATGCAAGGCTGTTCACAATAGGTAGGAGTCATAAACGGCCTGGCTCTGCATCCGTTATGATGACAATCGTTCCAGTTGATCTGATCACTGGAACAGCTTGCTTGTGAAATTAACATGCAAGTAGCTGAGCACTCCCCAGACATGCATACCCTTTATGTAGCTCTCTGAGAGATTCATTGTGATGCAGAATGTGACAAGGTGGGCCCTTTGAACTGCATGTACAACTACGTTTTTGTCAGCTGAGTGAACTGGAACAACAAGAAATAAAAGTGCCTTGCTCAGGACACAACACATCTCTGGGAATTGAACCCAGAGCTGAAAACCCATCATTAAGCCATGAATAACACGTTAAGTTTATTAAACTGCATTTTGTTCTTGTTTAATTTTTTTAGTCTGAGCAATTTTTGTGGAGGTGATCAACAAATGTAGCTTGTTATAGAATAAAAAGGTGTTATTTTCAATGATTCATTGAAGTTAGTATTATTTTAACCCATGCATTGTAACAATAAACCTGATATAATGTAAAACTGTTGATAGTTTCATTATTTCTGTCAGTTGTAATGGCAACGGCCGAAGAGTGTTTAGTCATCTTTTCATGAGGGTTACTATATCCTTTATGTGTTGCATGCAATGCCTAAAATTTTAGTATGTGCAATGCTGTGACATTATGGAGTGTGATAAAGAACAGAATTATTCAGTGATGGATTTAGCAAGCAGAGCTTTTAATCTGTTCGTATGCTACCAGGATTTCTAGTTTGTCAGAATGAAGGTAAATCCATAACTGGTATGATATAAGACATTGTGATTTTAATGATGTGAATGCAAATTTACACACATATATATATATATTTATATATATATATAGAAAGTTAGATATACACACACACACACACATATATATATATATATATATATATATATATATAT
>NC_068990.1:56826016-56826601 GCF_001194135.2 Octopus bimaculoides | reverse complement strand
TAGATATACACACACACACACACACATATATATATATATATATATATATATATATATATATATATATATATACATACATATATCTATGTATATATCCAGATATATATGTAAGTATAGGGTTATGTGTGTGTGTGTGTGTATACATGTATATATATATTGTGCATGTAGAAAAGCTAAGCAGGTCTTTAAGTATCTTGTTAAATGTAAGTTATATGAAAATATTTTTTCTTGTATCTTTTCCTTCCTCTCAAGATTTTAATTTTTTAGTTTTCCATTCTAGTTACAAAAATCTATGAGACAACATATCAGTTTTCTTCTATTTTTTATTTGATGCACAACATTTAGTTAAAAATATCAAATATGTGAGTAGTTATACACGTACCACTTCATTATCTTCATAAGCTTTTGATTCACTAGCAGACCACCCCATTTTAAACACACACACTCCACACATATAGGTGTGGCTATATGGTAAGAAGCTTGCTTCCCGACCACATGGCTCCAGGTTCAGTCCCACTGCAGGGCACCTTGGGCAGGTGTCTTTTTCTATAGCTTCAGGCTTACCAAAGCCTCGTGAGTGGATTT
>NC_068990.1:56825459-56826006 GCF_001194135.2 Octopus bimaculoides | reverse complement strand
TATATATATATATATATATATATATATATATATATATATATATGTATGTATGTATGTAAGTGTGTGTGTGTGTGTGTGTGTGTGTGTCTTTGTGTCTGTATTTACGTCCCTGCTATATTGCAATACTACACAGTGGCTGTGTGAGCTACGGAATCCTCATTGCCACTGTTATATTGCACATTCAGATGATTTCTACTCAACTATCCAGACGTCTAGACTTCTCCGTCTGTATCTACGTATTGGGCTAGCCTACTTCATCATTTGGGGGCGTCGACATAACAGTTCCCATAACTTAGCTGTTCAGCAAAGGAAACCAATAGAATTAGTACTACACTTCAAAAGAAAAAAAATGGAGTTTCCTGGTGTGAATTCATTCGACTGATACACTTCATGGTGGTGCCCCAGCATGGCCACAGACAAATGACTGAAACAGATAAAAGATGAAATACAAAAGAGATATATACATATATATATACATATACATACATATATATATACATATATATATATATATATATATATATATATATATATATATATATATATA
>NC_068990.1:56818632-56824905 GCF_001194135.2 Octopus bimaculoides | reverse complement strand
GACCCCAGGACTTATTCTTTGTAAGCCTAGTACTTATTCTATCGGTCTCTTTTGCCGAACCGCTAAGTTACGGGGATGTAAACACACCAGCATCGGTTGTCAAGCAATGTTGGGAGGACAAACACAGACACACATACATATATATATATATATACATATATATATGATGGGCTTCTTTCAGTTTCCGTCTACCAAATCCACTTACAAGGCTTTGGTCGGCCCTAGGCTATAGTAGAAGACATTTGCTCAAGGTGCTACACGGTGGGACTGAACCCGGGACCATGTGATTCGTAAGCAAGCTACTTACCACACAGCCACTCTTACGCCAATGATGATGATGGTGATGTATCTTTGCATTTGGTGCCGATCCTGCAATAGTGAAATTATGTTTATGTATTCTGTAAATAATTTGTCCTGTAATTTAGCTGTTTCAGCAATTTTGATGCATGAAGACTGGTGGAGTAATAATACTTTATTTCAAAAACAGATAACAGTTTAGTGTCATTAAGAGCTTCTGGTCATAGAATTTTGTCTCAATAAGTCTCTTCCAACCTATGCCAGAGAAGTAAAAGCAGAAATAAAAATGACGGCAACAATGTTGAGGATGATGACGATGATGAGACAATAATGACATCAACGGCAACGTCGACAATGAGAATGAGGAGGTTGATGATGATGACAATGATGATGACGATGATGATGATGATAATGATTATGAAGGTGATGATGATGATGACGATGATAATGAAGGTGATGATGATGATGATGACGATGATGATTATGAAGGTGATGATGATGATGACGATGATGATAATGAAGGTGATGATGATGATAATGAAGGTGACGATGATGATGATGATGATGATTATGAAGGTGATGATGATGATGACGATGATGATTATGAAGGTGATGATGATGATGATGAAGGAGACGGTGATGATAATGAAGGAGACGATGATGATGACAATGATGATGACAACAACGATGACAATGATGATGATAACCATTCACCTAGTAGACTAGCTCCCTGTTAACTCAGCCAGCAACAAAACCGCTCATATGATAACTTTGCTATTTAAATTTCTCTGTGTGAAAATTTTTCATTTGAATTGGATCTTACATGATTTCACTCTTGGCAAGAATAAAATGTTTAATTTAAGAATTATAGTGAATCTCTTTCTCTACTCTTTTGAAACACATAAATGGATCAAATAATTCACTTCTCTTATATCACATTCACTTTTGTATGCAATCCATGATGTAATATTCAGTTTTGTTACTGGTCTATTTATCCTTGCTTTGCAATTTTGATTAAAATTGAATATTGTGTGCACTTATCAAGTTGAATATAGTTTGTATCAGTTATATTCCAGATGTCACATTTCTAAAGAATTTAGCATGTTTCTTTGGCTGAATCTACTTCTTTGAATATCATAATATTTCCAAACTTAAGTGAATTCTTCTTCAACAACACTTCATCTTGTTCTTTTTAAAGAAATTATTCCAATGGTATCTTCTTATATTGCATTTACCATATTCTACAATGACATGTCAAAAGCAGGAAATATTGCACGCATCAGTTTTCATTCCCTTTTTTCCCTTTTCTTCTTCTCTTTACCGTGTGATGTTGTATATTTTCTGGATGCAGCATGGCCTAGTGGTTACGAAGTTCACTTTGCACTCAAGAGATTCTGGATTCGATTCCCCTATGGGACATGTTAGGTAAGTGTGTTTTATCGTAAGCTCAGGTTGAGTCAAATTTTGCAAATGAAACTAGCTTGTATCTGTAATTTAAACATTTGCCTCTCCTGTGTATCACATGTGGCATACAGAATATATTTTCCTGGCATCCATGCACCCTCCTCACTTCTACTCCCTCCTCCTGGTTGAGGAGATTTTTGTCTTGCAAGTTCTTTGATAACCCTGTTGGAACTGATACCATATAAAAAGCATTGATGCTGGTGCCATGTAAAAAACACATGTTAAGTAATGGGGATGTAAACAAACCAACACCAATCTTCAAGTAGTGGTGAGGGACAAACATGCACAAGGACACATACACGTATATATATATATATATATATATATATAAAACAAGCTTTTCTTTAGTTTCCATCTACCAAATCCACTCACAAAGCCTTGGTTGGTCCAGTGCTATAGCAGGAGACACTTGGTCAAGGTGCCACGCAGTGGGCCTGAACTTGGAACCAAGTGGCTGGGAAACAAGCTTCTTACTACACACACAGCCATGCCTGCACATAAGATGGTGAGCTTTTTCATGTCTTAAAGTAAACTTGTTGTCATGACAACTGTGGTTGCTCTCAGCAAGGTTATCCATAGAGGAATTGTCATATTGGTCATTAAAGATGGCAATTGACTTTCCTGGAAAACAGTAACTGTTAAGTTTCTTTTGTCATTTAAATTATTTAACATTAAAGTTGATACACCGTCTTTCTTAGAGTTTTCATCATTTTTGTTGTTGTTTATTTCCAAATCTTTCTTATTTGAGCAAAATGATGACGAAAGAAATTCAAGACTTTTTTATTTGTACAGGCATTGCAAACCCTTTACAACATTATTGAATGTGCCATGTTTTTTAATGATGCTATGATATAATTTGAAAGAGATTCAGCTGCTTTACAAAACCACATTCAGCCTCCCTTGCTAGTTCTAGTTTTCTTGTTAATATCAGCTGAGAGAAAAGTGGTGCACTGGCTGAATCATTAGCACACTGGCAAAAATGCTTCTCAGCATTTCGTTTGTCTTCCTGTTCTGAGTTCAAATTCCATCAAGGCCAATTTTGCCTTTCATTCTTGCAGGGATGATGAAATAAGTACTAGTCAAGCACTGGAGTTAATGCAATTGATTTATTCCCTTCACCAAAATTGCTGGCCTGGTGCCAAAATCTGAAACCAATATCAACTAAGAGTAAGGTGGTGAGCTGGCAGAATCATTAGCACACTGTACAAGATGCTTAGTGGCATATTGTTTACCTTTATGTTCTGAGTTCAAATTCTTTTGAGGCCAACTTTGTCTTTCCAGTCAAGCACTGAGGTCAATGTAATTGACTTTGCCCTTCACCTGAAATTGTTGGCCTTGTGCCAAAATTTGAAACCAATGCTGCTAGGATATAATTCAAAAGAAATTCAGCTGCTATTTTCAGCAGGTTTACTAACCACATTAACTCTCCCATGCTGGTTCTAGTTTTGTTGTTAATATCAGTTGAGAGTAGGTATCAAAAAGTTTCATTCTCTCAAAGACTCATATCAAGTTTCCATTAATTTTTGTTGGAAGAAAGAACTAATCCAGTAATGGCTTCTAATACCATTCATATTGATTTCTAACACAAGCTACTGGGAATCAACTAATACAATAATGCATATTATTTCTGCATTATCTTATGTCAATGGTATATGTTTGAGGTTAAACATATTTTCTATAATAATGAAAACAGGTACATATTGTATCTCTAAGTTTTATGATTTTGTAGAATTAAAGTGTTGTGTTGCCTTGCAATGAACTTGGCGATCATGTTGGTACTGGTGCAAGGTAAAAAGCACTGGTGATGGTGCGATGCAAAAAGCAATGGTTATGGTGCTACATTAAAAGCACTGATGCTGGTTCCACATAAAGAGTACTGGAGATGGTGCAACATCAAAAGCACTAGTAATAAAGTCACGTAAAAAGCACTAGTGATGGTGTCAAATAAAAAAAAATGGTGATGGTGCCACATAAAAAAGGATAAGTGATAGTATCATGCTAAAAGTTCCCAATATACCCTGTAAAGTGGTTGGTAGTTGTAGAAACCATGCCAAAATAGACTATGGAATCTGGTGCAGCATTTGGCCATGCCAGCTCCTGTCAAACCGTCTGACACATCCCAGGATAGAAAACAGATGTTAAATGATGATAATGACGATGGTGATGACAATGAGAATGATGACAAAGATTTCATGAAAGAGATATTTCTGTCTGGTGGTTCTCAAACAATGCCAGGTGACCCTCTGTAGCTTTGCAAAGGGTGTGCAAGTGTAGAATGGATTTTAAAAAATAGTTAAATCCATACTATTACTTAAATGCCTTGTAAAACATGTTACTCATATGTTATGCTATACAAAAGTATGATTAATAAGTTAAGGTAAGCAAGTTTTTCTGAATTTTCAACTTTAACCCTTTAATCCTTTAGCATTTAAAGCAGTCATATCCAGTTCAAATATTTCACCTCTGTTATACTCAAACTGGCCAGATCTTACCTTTCACACCTACTCCACAATGTCATTTTAAAAATATAAAATCAGGCTGTGTGATACCATATAAAATCAGGTTGTGTGGTAAATATAAATCATGGCTGTGTGGTAAGAAGTTTGCTTCCCAACCAAATGGTTTTGGATCAGTTCAGTCCTACTGTCTTGCACCTTGGGCAAATGTCTTCCACTATAGCCTTGGGCTGACCAAAGTCTTGTTAGTGGATTTTGTTGACAGAAAGTGAAAAAAGCCCTTGTGTGTCTATGTGTCCTTGTGATTGTGTTTGTTCCCCACCACTGCTTGACAACCAGTGTTGGTAAGTTTACATCCCTGTAACTTAGTGGTTCAGCAATAAAAACTAATAGAATAAGTACCAGGCTTTATAAAAAAAAAATTAAGTACAGATGTTGATTCATTTGACCAAAATTTCTCATGGTGTTGACCCAGGATGGCCACCGTCTTACAACTGAAACAAGTAATATATAAAAGCTAAAATCATATCATCAAAATCTCAAAGCTATGATATAACACCTGATTAATTCAAAACATTGTAAATAAATAAGCATTACATTTGACAGAGTAATTTGAATGCCAAAGGGTTAAACTGGTTTCCTTTTAATCTTCCATGCAGAGTGCATTAGTAATTTGATCTCCAATGTTCTAGGATGTCAAAACATTTCCGAACACATTTTCTGGCCTTTTTACAATTTTGTTAGCATTTGTCTAATTAAATACACTGTCCATGTTTTTCAGTTAATTTGCGTTTTTTATAAACCAGCAATTGAAGGTGCTTAATAATACAACTAACTTCTTCTTCTTCATTATTATTATTATTATTTTTTATCATTATTGGCAGTATAAGGTGGCAGGTTGGCTGAACTGTTTGTTAGCACACCTGGCAAAATGCAGCATTTCATGTTTTTATGCTCTGAGTTCAAATTTCACCAAGGTCACCTTTGCTTTTTGTACTTTCATGGTCGATAAAATAGATACCAATTGAGTACTGGCCTTGTGCTAGAATTTGAAACCATTATCATTATTATTATTATTATTATTATTATTATTATTATTATTATTATAAGGTGGTGAGCAGGCAGACTCATTAGCATGTTGGATGAAATGCTTTGCTGTATTTCACCCTTTGATGCATTCTGAGTTCAAATTCCACCAAGATCGATTTTGCCTTTCATCCTTTTGGGGTCAGTAAATTAAGTATCAGGGAGACACTGAGGTCAATGTAATCAATTAGTCTCCTCCCCACAGATTTCAGGCCTTGTACCTTTAGTAGAAAGGATTGTTATTATTATCATTATTATTATTATTATTACTACTACTACTACTACAACTACTTAAGGTGGTGAGCTGGCTGAATTGTTAGCATTCTGGGTTCAAATTTCTCCAAAGTTATCTTTGCCTTTTATCACTTTGATGGGAGTCAATAAAATAAGTACCAGGTTGTAATCGACTTTCCTGCTTCACTGAAATTACTGGCCTTAGGACTGAACCCCAAACCATGTGGTTGGGAAGAAAACTTCTTACTACACACCCATGCCTGTGCCTTCTATACATAGTATACAAAATACTATTAAGATATAAAAAAACTGTATGTAACTATTTCGAGTGTTCTTAAATGCTTCAGTTTTAATACAAGTTCTTAGATCAAGTCATATGCCAAACATTTACAATTCTGGAATACATATATTAATTTATTTCATAATTTGTGAAGGGTGACATTGTTGGTTACAGATTTCTAAATCATTGGTTCACAGCATCACTGACAGTGAGAGGCACATCTGTAACTTGATACAGTTCAAATAGCACAAGGGACTTCGTACAGCATCTGTTTTGCAGTTTTCCCAACAATATTTATGTATTTTTGCTGATATCCAAGGGTAAGCTGAAAATTTCATAGCCTGACAATGAAAGGCTGATGCACGAACTGTGAAATCTGGCATGCATTAATTTCAACATTTATTATTAACTACATTGTTTCTTTTTAGGTAATCTGACATCTGACTGTTCAAAGAA
>NC_068990.1:56816182-56817840 GCF_001194135.2 Octopus bimaculoides | reverse complement strand
ATATATATATATATAACTAATTTAGAGACGAACCACCACCCTACAACTCAGTCAACTCAGAACCCATTCAAATCCATGCTGTGAGGCATATACCATCTTAATATATCTAATATTTTAATCTAAAAATTTAAATTAAATAACATATTACATAAATAAATCATATAGATAAATCATAGAAATATTGATTCAAAATGTTTAAAAGTCAAATTTATAAATTGGACAGTAAAAATTAATATGATAATATACAGTATGGAAGTATAAATGCAAAACGTTAGTGCTAGTACATAGACTACGTTCGTTTCATGGATGAAATAGGACTATATAAAATCATAAGCAAATTCTATCCGAGTTCATTAGAACGGGGAAATGATTTTACTCCCAAAATCAGTCACTCTTCGGGTCAAATCCCTAAGAAAATACCTAAAACCATTCAAAGAATAAACATAAACGTGAGAAATAAAAATATATATAAAGAGACAAAATCTGTAAACTAATCCCTACATTAACGGTATTAATATAATCATTAAGAGTTACAATCTAAAAATATTATAGTATTATAGTAAACAAGGATAAAACATTATGGACTAAGTAGATAATAGTAAAAAATGTGTTAGTGTACAAAGTTACTAAAAGACGGATATCAATATTGTTTATAAAATTAAAATAAGAAAAACATGACTTATCTGCCGGCTGGTAACTCTAGATTAAAACAAAATGGCTACAGAATTTATACTAAAAGGTCACGTGATAAATATGACGTCTATTACCCGGAAGTACATGCGTATTATAATTACTACAATAATAACGAAAATATCGAAAAAGAAAATCTATCTAAAATAAAACGTTTCTTGAGAATTAAAAATACTAAAATACTTAAACTTTCAAACTAACGCAGAGTAATAACTATAGCCATACGGAAATTCTATATTACGTAAATAATGCTATGAAAATTAATACTGAAAAGTCACGTGATAAACATGGCGTCCATTACCAGAGGTAAGTACGTGTTATAATTGCTAAAATAATAACGAAAATATCGAAAAAGAAAATCTACCTAAAATAAAAAGTTTAATGATGATTAATAATACTAAAATGCTTAAAACTCTCAGATTTACGCAGAATAATAACTATACCAAATACGAAAGTTATATATTACTTAAATAATGTTATGAAACATTGTAAAAGACTGCTCATATTATCGTTGAATACTTAAAGCAAAGGTAATTTTGTATAATATTGTGATGATTAAAATGTATTCTGAAGCTAATTTGATGTATTCTAAGATACTGATTATAACTATAAGTTGGTACCTAATACTAGGTTTAAATAAATAAATTAGTTATTTAAACTTATCATATAAGTGATTTAATTTATGTCTTCATTTAATATAACGTTCATCGTGGGAGTCAATAAATTTTTTAGTAGTTAATAATATCTCTTTAAATTCGTTAGTACATAATAAGCAGAATTTATTCCCTATCCTATATGATTTAGCCTTGCAAACTATTTCCCATTTTAATTCGTATTCTATTCATTTTGATTTAAGTTCCCAAATGTATTTACTAAGACCCGTAGAGTTCATTAAATTTCTGTATATAGATATATATATACCTTTAAATATTTATATGTACTTATGTATTTATTTTTATATTTTTTCC
>NC_068990.1:56815489-56815833 GCF_001194135.2 Octopus bimaculoides | reverse complement strand
TATATATATATATATATGTATATATACCTTTAAATATTTATATGTACTTATGTATTTATTTTTATATTTTTTCCATCAGTTGTTTGAGTGTGGCCATGCTGGAGCACCGCTTTTTAGTTGAAGAAATCAACCCAGGCACTTATTCTTTCTTAGCCTGGTACTTATTTCATCAGACTCTTTTGCCAAACTGCTAAGTTACCGATGACATAAACATGCCAACATCAGTTGTCAAATAATGGTGGACGGACAAACACAGACACAAAGACATACACATAAAAAAATATATATACATATACATGTATATATACATATACATATATATATACACACATATATATATATAT
>NC_068990.1:56794870-56815389 GCF_001194135.2 Octopus bimaculoides | reverse complement strand
GTGTGAATGTACATGTGTATATGTATGTATTTGCATATACAGATAAATAGATAGATAGATAAATAGATAGATGGATAGATAGATAGGTAGATAGATAGATAGACAGACAAATAAATGGGCGGACAAACAGGCAGATAGTTCGATGAATTATTTTATACACAGATTCTATCTACAAAATTCCGCTCACAAGTTATTGCTTCCAAAGCTATGGTAGTGCTGTGCTGTGAGATCAAATGCTAATCAACCCACATAAGAGTGAAACATTTTATCCACACATCCATTCCTGGTAAGATTCCTTCCAATCCATATTTCTGTACAGAGATCATAATTTTTTTCTCTCTTAATTTTATATTCAAAAAATAATTTTATTGTTGATGAAATTATTTCTTTCTCTTAAAGAAAATTGGTTATACTTATTTTGACATCTGATGGCCCAACCCATGCTAGCCTGGAAAACAGACGTTAAATGAGGATAATGATTAAATGAGTATTCCTTATTTTCCCATTGTTTGGTGTTGTTTGTTTTGAATATTTCATCACTGACTTATTGAATCCCTAAAGTACTTGGTGTGATGTACTTGTAAGCTACTCCAGTAGTTGAAATATTTCATCAACACAATAATATACGTTTTTCCTTTGTTTTATATATTGGATATATGTATGATATATTGTGTGCCAGTCTTAATTCTACATGAATCATTTTATCAGTAATGTTTTTCATATTTATTAAAGGGATGCAATTCAAAGTTTTCACTTGGTTTAAGGACATATTGCTACAGTGTCACTTAGTCAAGTGACTAAACGGAAAGTTCTTCAGAAACAAATACTGCTTAAAAATGCCTATGAAAGAAACAAATACTGCTTAAAAATGCCTATGAAATTAATTGTTTTAACCAGAGAATTGATAACACCATGTCTTTTCCATTTATCCATGTTAGCATTTTACCTCTACTATCAAATTTATATTCATACACAAATGCACAAATGCATATATGCTCAAGTACATATGTATACATTCACAAACACAGGCACTTACTTGTGTATGCATTTGTTTTGTGTGTGTTTATGTGCGTTTTATAGATGTATATAATTCAAGATAGATTGTTTCTAGTGGTCTGTCATATTCCCAAATATTTTCCACTACAAACATTTTGTTATTGATATTCTTTGTGCAGCATTTAATAACATATCAGTAACAAGATAATATTGTAAACTATAATTTCAATCCAATATTTTCATTGAATTATTATATCTAAGAGATAGTCTAAACAAGTGAATATGGAATCACAGTTGATAATCTGATGGAAGAAATTAATGAAGACCATGTAATATATAATATATAACAGCATACAATATATGGGTTCCTCAGTTATTCGGTTTGTAACTCTTGAAAGCATTAACCATACACATGAAAATTACTTATTTTGTTCAGCTTGTGTTATAGCATATTTCTATATCTATTTTCATGCAGAGAAATTTGCAGAATTATGCTATGGTGTTAAAAGTTATACAGAAATAATTTCAGTTATTTTTTTAAAATTCCATATGTATACAGGAGGAATTAGAGATGTAGGCCTGTAAATATAAGTGAAATTTTGAAATTAGGTAAGATGTAAATCTGCAATACATTCTTTGTGTATATTCAGATGTCTGTGTGAAGGCATGTGGCTTAGTGGTTAGGTATTTGGTTTATGATCATAAGGTCATGAATTCAATTCCCAGTTCACTCAGCTGACAAAAATGAGTAGTACCTGTATTTACGAGGTCCAACTTTAACATTCTGAATCATGTTGAATCTCCCTGAGAATTACATTAAGGGTATGCATATCTGTGGCAGAATCGTTAGCACGCCGGGCGAAATGCTTAGCGGTATTTCGTCTGCCGTTACGTTCTGAGTTCAAATTCCGCCGAGGTCGACTTTGCCTTTCATCCTTTCGGGGTCGATAAATTAAGTACCAGTTACGCACTGGGTCGATGTAATTGACTTAATCCGTTCGTCTGTTCTTGTTTGTTCCCTCTATGTTTAGCCCCTTGTGGGCAATAACGAAATAGGTATGCATATCTGTGGAGTTCTCAGCCACTTGCACATTAATTTCACAAGCAGTTGTTCCATTGATCAAACCAACAGCAACATTTGTTGTTGTAGCCAGCAGAGTGAATTATTCAGATATCTACACAGACATGACAGAAGTAAATAGACACTCAATAAAACATCGTTTTATGTTTATTTTAATTTGAAAACGTTTATATATTTTATTAATTGACATTTTCATGTTTCAGGTTTTATATGTGACTGTTTAATCATGCCACATGCAAAAGAAACCTTGGAACTGTTTGAATTTCATAGATGCTTCATCAGCATAAAATCACAGAAAATCGAGTGATTCCACTTTTTACAGTTAATAGAATGAATGTGCATGCAATTCAGTGGAGAAGGAAGGAGTCCACATCACATTGTGCAGATCAATCAGGGATCTCTGATAGGATCCTTCTCTTTGTTAAGGGAAGTGTGGAGGATAATCATCATTACAAGACCTCTGACATAGTAGAACAAGTTGATGTCAGTCCCAGAACAGCTGTTACATATCTCTACAAACTTTGCTACTATGAAGCCACTTCTTTGACCAGCCAATTTCATGTGGAGAAAAGATTGGGCCAGTGCGATGGTGGAGAGGCCACTAACATTTTAGGACACTGTCATATTCTCTGATGAGTCCAGATATGCTGTATTTTCTCACAGCGGTTAAGTGTGGATCTGGAAACTCTGTAATCAAGAATTTGACATGAAAAGATTGCAGCCAACAATGAAACACTCTGACTATTCTGTGATGGTCTGGGGGAAGGAATTTGGAGCAACGGTTGATCAGAGCTGGCAGAGTGTGAGGGAAACATAGACTTAGATAAATATGTGTCCATAATGCAGAAAGAACTCCTTCCAATCTTCTCCAGTGGTGGAATGATTAAAGAAGACTCTTTATTTATGGAAGATGGGGCTCCTCATCACATGGCTAAAAAGATCCAAGTTTGGTTGGAAGAGAATAGCATTAAAAAGCTTCCATGGCCAAGCCAGTCACCAGGTATGAATCCTATTGAACACCTCTGGGATATAATGGACAGGACAATTCACAAAAAGACCAAGAAAGTATCCTTAAAACCAGATCTTTTTAGATTATAGCGTAAAACTTAAGAGAATATTTGTCATCAGATCAATAACATGTTAAAGGCATCTCTACTAAATATCAAATATTCACATTGTAATAATTAATAAATAATTTGAATGTACAATTGCAGACTTAAATAAATTGTAATGATATTATAAGTGTGTTTATTCACTTTTGTCATATCTGTGTATATGATGTCTACATATTCTTCTAGCCAACACTCTCTGTAACAATATTTGCATATAATACAACTACATATATATGTGTGTGTATATATATACACACACACACACACACACATATATATATATATATATTCTTTCTTTATTCTTTCACTGGTTTCAGTCATTTGACTGCAGCCATGCTGGAGCACCACCTTAAAGAATTTTAGTCAAAGAAATCAACCCTAGGACTTATTCTTTGTAAGCTTAGTACTTATTCTCATGGTCTCTTTTGCTGAATCACAAAGTTTTGCTGAACTGCTAAGAGGATGTAAACACACCAACATTGGTTGTCAAGTGATGGTGGGAGAGAAACAGACACAAAGACTTACACACATAAATACATACATACATACATACATACATATATATATATATATATATATATATATATATATATATTACGACAGGCTTCTTTTCAGTTTCCACCTACCAAATTCACTCACAAGGACTTGGTCAGTCCAGAGCTATAAGAGAAGACACTTGCCTAAAGTGCCACACGGTGGGACTAAACCCAGTACCATATGATTGAGAAGCAAGCTTCTTACCACACAGCCTTTGCCTGTATATATAAATACATACACACACACACAATATTTTAATGGAAAGAAAACACAGTATAGGTAGACAGGTGGTGTTGCAATCCTCAGTTATGATTTCAACAGTGACTGTATCTAATCCTGTTATGGCATTAATAATACATTCTTAGCGAATTAATCTATCTAGTTTACTTGAACCCTTGAACCCTTAATGAAAGTAGATTTATAAGCAATATGTTTGTTTGTGGATGGTTAAAGAGGATACATAATTGCTGATGAAACTCAAGCACAGGATTAAAACTGTTCCCTATTTTCTCTGTTCATGAAAATACTGTAGCTACACATAAATAGTTTACATTTGTCATACCATAAAGTGCTAGTGGAAAAATCTACAGAAATGTTCTTAAATATAGGAGAGCAAAGAATCAAAATGCACATCAGTAATTTAATATTTAGTTATTATAAGGCAGCAAGCTAGTAGAAATGGTAACACCCTGGGAAAACTGGTCAGTGGCATTTTGTCCATCTTTATGTTCTGAGTTCAAATTCTTCTGTGGTCAACTTTGCTTTTTATCCTTTCAGGATTGATGTAATCAACTTACAAGGAAGTGTTGAAAAGTTCCTGGTTTTAAGGGTATCACAAAAGGCCTGGTTGGTTCCAAGTTCTTTTACAGAGCTTAGGGAAACTGAAGAACCACTGCAATAGAGGGGTGTCTGAGAGGGGAATATCTTGAATAAAATCATAATTAACAGATCCTCCCCTATTTTCTTTTACCTAAAGCCAGGAACTTTTCAGCACCACCTTGTACCTCGAAATTGCAGGCCTTGAGCCAAAATTTGAAACCCATATTCAGTTATTTTATGTTTAGAAGTATTAGTAGCATAAAAGCATGGCAAAAAAAAAATAAAAAATAAAATAACTGAGTGGCAGAAATGTAGAACATCAGATAATTTATTTTTTATGGTTCAATCAGAGCAAGAAGTACAGTGCCGGTAACCTTTGAAGGCTCTGTAGGAACTTATGATAAAGGCAAGGGAAGAAGAAATCACAAGTAGCACATCTAAATGGTAATTTATCTTCCCATAGATCAGAGATCTAGTAAGGATGCCTGAACCGAAGAGACAGATGGTGGTGTTAAATTGAGCAGTGTTTTGTTCTAACTTTCTAGATATTGAGTTCAAATCATGCTGAGGTCAACTTTGATTTCCATTCTTCCTGGGTCAATAAGTACTTGTCATGTACTGGGATTGATTTATTACACAATACCCATCTAGCTAAAAATGTTTGGCCTTGCACCAAAGCTAGAAATCATTAATTATAAAACCTTATGCAGGCAGTGCTCTGGAATGACATTAGCTGTAATGGTATTAGCTATGATGGTTAAAGCATATTAGAGAACTAAAGAAAGTTATCTTTCCTATTTTTGTCTGTATTGTCAATTTTGGGACAGATTGTGTGATCATCTTCAGACACTAAAATGTTTACATGTAAATATATTCTTGGGTGACAGTTGTTAACAATATTTCTATCACAGTTTAAGTATATTCATACATTTTGAAAATATACAGTTGAAGACAATTCTTTAATTCCTTCATTTTTTTACTAGTTTCAGTCACTGGACTGAAGCCATATTAGGGCATTGCCTTCAAATGTTTTAGTTGGACATATTGATCCCCTTCATATTTTGGTACTTATTTTGTCATTCTCAAAGTGTCAAACTACTAAGTTATGGTAAGGAAACACAACATAGAAAAAAACACCATATCAGTGTAAAACACTAGTCTTATATATTAAAACAGCAGTTTATAGGGATATAAAGACACAGCTGATAGTACAGTTAATCCATATTATCATATTTTATAAGGATACTTTATATTGTTCATCTAATTTTGATAGATGCATCTGTAGAATATAGTATGTGATATACAGAGTAATATCTAGTAAAAATAAGATGAGACATTCAAATATGCTGACATTATTTAATATGTTGCTAAATCTTGTTATCAATCAAATCGAGAATATTCCTCCACATTTAACCCTTTTGTGTGTATAGTAGTAATTTTATTGTCTTAGCATTAGATTGCTAACTCACTTTTGAAAAGTAAAAGTATGTATGTAATATGCGCATGAATGTGTTGATATCTGCGTGCATTTGTGTTTTTGTGTGTACACAATGCTTAAACATCCAGAAAATGCACCTATTCAAGATAATGGTAGTAACTCATTTTATAACTGTTTTTATTTTAATTACTTGAGGAGAGCAAAGCTTACTAGAAAGAGAACTGTGTTTTCTATGATCTCATTTTAAAGTCTTTATTTCTCTAATTTATCATGTTGACATCCTTCAAGGTCTTTATGGGCAAGAAGTTTACATTAAAAGATAGAATTCTTTTCAACTTACTTATGCACAAGACACTTTACAAATACCTGTGCATAATTTCAGTGGGAAGCTGGTCTTTCCAAAAGAAACCCTAATAGGTAGTGTTGTCATTAAGAATATAATTAGTTTTGCTCTTATAAAAGGGTATTTCAACTTCATCTGTTATTTATGCAGACAATATAAAAGTATAAAACAAGACAATACATTAAGGAAAGATAGTATTATATGTCATGTAAAGAAACCTAGGAATGTCTCACCAATGCTCTAGTAGGATGAGAAACAGAAAGAAGAAAAAAAAAAGTCATGCAAATATATCTCACTGCAAAATCTTGAGCGAAAATGCCAAAGGAAAGGAACAGCTTAAATATACATCTAAAAGAAACAATTAGTGAATCTTAGTTGTTTTTCTTCTCTGCTTACTGATATTCTTAAGAATTAGATTTAACAGTGTTTGACCAATGAAATAATGATTTAGCTACCGGTTAGGTTCCATCAATTAACAGCCATAGGCTTTAACAAGAAATTCACTTCCCACATGTATCAAGTGAAGAAAACTGATTTATCTTACAAAATCATTCACCAAACTTTGGACATTTCCTTTTATATTTCTCGTTGGAACCTTATTTTTCTTCACTGCTAATATGCACACTGAGTTGTGGATGACATATCATTACTTACAAAGCATATATGTATATATATGTGTGTGTGTGTGTATGTATATACATATATATTTATACACATATATATATATAAATATATATACATATATATATATATATATATATATAGATAGATAGATAGATAGATAGATAGATACACACACACATATAAACACATATGTTTATGTATGTATATATAAGTATACATATACATATATATATATGTGTGTGTGTGTGTGTGTGTGTGTATGCACACATACACACACACAAAGCAATATGTTTATATGTTGATATCGCTCAAGTAGGAATTATCATAGGAAAAAAAATTGTTTGTGACTATACCAAAAGAAAGTTCCGGAATATAAATATGTATGTTAGGTTCTGGAGGGTTACAAAGTTGTTGTGTAGTTTACAAGATTATCAAAATATGTGACAATATGAAGTTAGAGAAATAAATTAATAAGACTTCAAAACTAATTTCTTTTTGTATAAACAGAGGAAATGAATGACAAAAGTTAAAGAAATTATAGAAATAACAACAAAATGCCACTCATGGATATATATGTATAAATACACATACGGTGGTGCACCAGCATGACCGCAGCCACTTGGCTGAAACACATAAATAAAAATATATAATAATATACAGACCCAAATATGTGTGTGTTTGTAGACATAAAAACACACACATGTCACATATGGACACACATAAACATGCACATATATACATGCATATATATATATATATATATATATATATATATATATATATATATATATATATATATATATATATATATATATATATATATCGAGAGAGAGAGAGGGAGAGAGGATAGAGAGAGAAATGCAGACCTATATGCATACATACATATATGTACAGGGTGCAGTAAATAAACTGTCATCTAAATTACACAAAAATGAAAATTACACTGATATCTAATTTTAACAGATATATTTACCAAAATTACATACAAATTTCTTGAAATACTAAAGAGTAAAATTCAATAAAATCGCCATTGGCTTCAACCACAGCTTCCTGTTCACTTCGGAATCTCCTGCAACTCTTCTGGACAGTCTCGTTGTTTAAGTTGGTCAATGCTGCCATAATCCTTGTCTTCTGTTTATCTTTGGTGTTACAAGGAGTTTTGTTGGTCTCTCGCTCAACTGCACCTCACACATAATAATGAAGGAGGTTGCAGTCTGGGGAGTTAGGTGGCCAGATGTTAGGGGTGATGTAGTCGCAGAAATTGTCTGACAGCCATGACTGGTTCCTCGTGCTTGTGTGGCAAGGTGCAGAGTCCTGTTGCCAGACATAGTGTCTTCCAGCAGCCACCCTCTTCACCAGATGGTGCTAAGAACATTCATCTCTAAACAACTTTTGTTCATATCCTTATTCACTTAGTTGCTTGATAAGGAAACCACTACTGCCCTAAGTTAAAAAATATATTTTCTTAGTTGAGATCCTATCTACAAATTTGTACATATCCAAGAATGATAACAATCAAAGACTGAACAAATTTAAACAGTGTAGATATAGATATTATAACAAAGTTCATAGTCTCAAAACTTAAAATCTAAACTTAAGTATTGTTTATATCTATGATATAAAATCTCTTCAAATATTGATTCCATTTTCAAAGGGTCTTAAATTAATATTTTATTTCATATTTTCTATAATTCTTCATCTTGAAATCTCAAATTACTACTCATTTCTTATTTGTTGAAAGGAATTTAGACAATTTCCTTCAGGGCAGTGCTCCTATCTGGCCATAACCAGCTGGTTTGGATCTGTAAAGCACAAAAGAATGAAGAATGAGTTAGCTTTCAGTCCTTCCAAATGTCACTCTCTGGTCTAAGCAGGTCAATGTTTCTTTACTATTCTCCTTAGTTAAATTTCAACTGTTCATCTGGAATGAAAAACTTAGGATTAATACTAATTATAAAGAAATTAATAAATTTTTCAGCCATACAGGCAAATAATATAAATTCATATAATGTTATTCCTGGTTCTTGTTTAATCCCAGAGCAGTTTTGAGGGAGCAATTCTGTGATCAAAGCTCTTCCAAACCTGATTCTCATATCTTTCCAGAGATAATTGCAACTACATTATCTAATATATCCTTTATTTAATACACAAGAGAGATGTAGCAGCTAGGTCTAGAAGGTTGAATAGCAATGAAGTGTCACCTCCATTGGCTCACTCCCTTCTATTATTTCATTTTCATTGCTTGTGTGGTTGAAATATTTACACTGTTCATAATTCTGCTCCATTAAAACTGAGTCTCAAACAGTGTGCTCAATTTTCAATTTAACCCTTTCATTACTGTATTTATTTTGAGATGCTCTGTGTTTCTTTCAATTACTTTAAACATTACAAAGAATTTAGTAAAATGACTTAGTTACCATTGAGCTAGTGTTAGGAACATAAATTGTGACTAAGGTTTGGTGGAAGATTTTAATTCAAAACTTATGAAAACAAGACATTGTACTCAGAGCCAGAGCCGGTTTCAGCTGGGTTGGTAATGAAAGGGTTAAAGTCTTTAAAAAAATTGTATAAATGTATGAACATTTAAAAACAAACACATTATTAATAAGTTTTATAGGACTAATAAAATATGCTCTGCTATAATTTTTCTAAAATTTGGGCTAAATTTTCAAATTTAAAACCCTTTCTTTAACTGTCTCTGCTTTATTTTTTTATACAACTGACACCAGTGATTTTTTTTTTACTTGAATTCCACTACCCAACAAAGTGAAATCGATAATTGAAAACTCCTGCTGATGATTAAGTCAGTAACTTGAAGTTACATTAATAACTGAGTCACCTGTATTCTGTGGTTTCTTGAACTGCATAGAAATATTTGAAAAGTAAATCATATTATAAATCACTGCAGTGACAATTTTTATCTTTCATATTTCAGTTTATTCAAAAGGTCCCCTGATATTTACATGTCTTATATAGATTGATCACCATTGAAAATATTGCAGTAATCAATAGGCATGCAGAAGAAAATCTGGAATCAAAATCATTACTGAATCAGTGATGAAATATGTCTGGTTTCTGTTCTTCTGCTGGTAACATTACCTTTCACTGCATTTATCAATGGATATGCTACAAGAAACACTAAGCTAAAAGCATTTCAGTTGACCCCAGTTTCAACAAGACAATCAATAAATGTTAGTATCTCAGCACTTATCACAAACTAACCTCTTACAAAATCCATTTAATTCTTCTTTATAAAGACCATCATTTCTTCTTCAGCTGTTTTAGTGGATCTTTTACAGATTACTCTTTCCCAATGTCACAATATATTGAACTCTCTTGTGTTGAAAATAACTTCCTCTGCTACTTTCCTTAAATGACTGGATCCTAAAATTCAGATGCTTCTTTATCAAATGGAATGTACATACACAGTTTGTTCAAAAGTTTAGCGTATGTTTAATGTACATTTAATATGGTTAATTTTCTTGAACAAACTTGCTGAAGTTTACTTTGAAACTTTACAGAATGTTTGGGCTAAATTTGAAGATGTCTTAGGAAATCTTTCCCTGAGGAACAGTTTGATGTATTGGCAAACAACCAATAGCAACGGAGAACATAGTTTTAAGTTGTAGCTGGGAGAAAGTTAGCTGACATGGAGGACTCAAAGCTATTTGAATATTGGAAAAGAGTTACCTGTATCATGATGATTCATGCCAGGAGTCAAAATACCTACAAAATGATTGCTGCTCAATGCTCTGTAAACACCATAAAGGCTATAAGACATGATATGGATATCATGAAAACTAAGTTTCTCAGATTGTGATGGTCTTTAGGTGAGTCTTCAGTGAAGTTGACATGATGCCACCCCACATCTTTGAACAGGGCCTTAGGCTCAATTTAGACAGCTATGTGAAACTACTGGAAAATGTGATCAATCCCTGGATGAAGAGGGTTGCTGGTGGAAGGCTTTATGTATGGAAGCAGAATTTAGCTCCTTGCCATACCTCTGGAATGAGTGAGATATGGCTGTCAGAGAATTTTGATGCCTTCACCAACCCCAATATTTGGCCTCCTAATTCCTTTGATTGTAATCCCATGGATTACTGTGTAGGATGTGATTGAGAAGGATGCCAACTGCTCTGCCTGCAACATCAAGGCTGAGCTGGTGGCCAAAATCAAGGAGGTGTTCAAAAATCTTCCTAGGGACACAGTGAGGAACACATGTGCCAGGTTCTGGAACCATCTTGAGTCTGTGGTGGAAGCTGAGGGTGGCTACTTTGAGTAAACTGTTATTTCCTGCCATAATCTAGTTATTTTTTAATTTTTTTAAATACTTTTAAATTTGGATGGGATTTAGTGTTTTCTTTCCCTTTTTTGCAAACTGTCAAATTCATTCCCCAAATCCTCTATGATTTGGGGTTCAATCCCACTATGTGGTGTCTCAGACAATTTTTACTGAAAAGTTTTGAGCAAAGTTTGGTAGGTAGAAACTGTGCAAAAGCCTTTCATGTATGCATGTGTATGTATATTAGTGAAGGATGGTCAATAAATAGGTGCACTGAATGAAAATACTTACCAGTATCAAGACATCAGTTTTGCCCAGAATGACTTTGCTTTCCATCATTTCAGGGGTGATAAAATTAGTACTGAGGTTGATGTAATCATCTTATCCCCTCCCCAAAACTGATGGCCTTGTGCCAAAATTTGTAACAAATATTAATCATAGTTACTTCCCTTTAGTGATACAGTTGAGATGGATAAAATGTCAAGTACTGAAGTCCTTCTAAATTACTATAACCATCGAACTTAGTGCCTCAGCATGAATATGGTCCCAAAAGACTGAATCCAATAAAAGAAAAGAATAAAAAAAAATATCGTTATCCAATAGATTCCAAATAATTTATCTTTCCAACCGTCCTGGCCCAACTGAAATATTTTAGCAGTATTGTTTTATTGTCAGTTTTCTCTTCTATTATTGTTTTGAATTTGCATTTGATATCAAATCCTATGTGTACTGCTACAGAGGATGGAGCGGGTGACAGTATAAGAATTCGTCTTAAATTTATGCTTGCTGGTAATAAATTCTAGCTTAGATTTTAGATGTTCAAATTTCTTTATATTTTTGAATTGGTACATTTATTATAAGAATAAGAAGGAAAGACAAAGAGAAAAAGAATGAAACCACTGGTTTCTAAATGATAAAATGGTTTGAATATCCTAAATCAAAGCTTGAAAAATGATGCTAGTAAATATTCATTTAAGAATAACAAAAATCCTTGCCGCTTCATCAATTATTATTTTCTTTTACTGGTTTCAGCTCAAGAGCTGTGGCTGTGCTGGGGCACCACTATTGACGTTAGTATCCTCATTTGCATTTTCTGCCACAGGGTAGATTCATTCAGAACTCTTGACAGGAGGAGGTCCAGTTTTGTTTTGAAGACACCCACATCTGCCTCTTGTAGGTCTCTCAGGCTTTTTGGGAGGATATTGAAGAGCTGTAGGCTCTTGAAGCCCAAGCTGTTGCAATATCTGGTCTTGTTCTTTAAAGTTTTTAATAGTCATGGGTATGGAAATCGTACATTGCACAATTTTATTTCATTTTTTTTTTGTTTTGTTTTGACAAAAGTACAAATACATGGAGTACATGATAAATATAATTAATTACTAGATTAATTTAGGAAACCAACATTTTGCACAAACATTAATTTCTTGTGTGCCCTGATCACAAAACATGTGCCTGTGTGCACATGTGCAATGCTTCATAGGAACAGTGCCTCTTTGAATTTCTATTTCATCAGTAATATAATCAAAAGGATTTATATGAAAGGCAAATTCAAAAAACTTATAGCAAAACTGTAAAAAAAAACGAAGAAAAAAACTTCATTTGTACTAGAAATGTAAAGACCAATTATTTGAAATCTTTTTGGCAAACAGCAATTTTTTAAATCATTTCATTGGTTTTCATAATTTTAGACTATTCATGCTGCACTGATTTTACACAAATTTGCAAGTTGTTATACTATTCACAAACTTTTTACACAACAATTTGCAATCTTTTAAACTTTATTGAATTAAGAATCCTAGAATGGCTAAATAAATTTAGTTGTATTATTGTTAGTAATATTGATTTATATAATTAGATTATAAAGTATTGTCTTACTCATGTTTGCTCAAAATTTTCTATCATTAAATGGTAAGAAAGGATACTAATTAATATGCTTTGTTAATATCCCATGTTACGTATTATACAAATATAATATGCTGCCATGTAAGCATATATTTCTGTATAAATCAATATTCATATTTATGTACCCTGAAGGAATTTACAATATAGCATAATCACCATTTCTGAAATCTACACTTTTCTGTTTGTGAGACAAGGTTCAATCTGAACACTACAAATTACTAAACTTTTCATTAGTTTCTAGTTAGTGTATCACTTCACCGTCAATAGCATTGCTATCTGATAATCAAGGAATGAGACATTAAAAATACTCTTTTCAACTCTAGGCACAAGGCCCGAAATTTTGGGTGAGGGGGCCAGTCGATTAGATCGACCCCAGTATGCAACTGGTAATTAATTTATCAACCCCAAAAGGATAAAACGCAAAGTCAGCCTCAGTGGAATTTGAACTCAGAACGTAAAGACAGACGATATACTGCTAAGCATTTCACCCGGCATGCTAACATTTCTGCCAGCTCACCGCCTTGATATTAAAAATATTATTTTCTACTTTTTCTTTCCTACTCTAGTCACAAGGCCCGAAATTTTGGGGGAGAAGGCCAGTCGATTAGTTTGACCCCAGTATGCAACTGGTACTTAATTTATCAACCCCAAAAGGATAAAGGGCTAAGTCAACCTAAGTGGAATTTGAACTCAGAACATAAAGACAGACAAAATACTGCTAAGCATTTCACCCGGTGTGCTAACATTTCTGCCAGCTAGCTGCCTTGATATTAAAACCATTGAATAAGAAGTTAGTGTAATACTGTTCGAGGCATGGTTCACTCCCTTGGTCTGCAGCTGAAAAGTAACATCTCATCAACTTATCTACTGAAATTCCTTTTTAATACAAGACATGGTATGTTGGAGCCAATTCCATCTCAGGCTGACAGAAATCTGTTACTAGTAACTATTTAACTATAGTTGCTATACTATCTGCTTGTAGTCAAGTAATCAATGACTAAACCAGCCCCCTACTTGGCTTATCCAGTGAGGAAGGTGTCAGAAAACCCAAACTAAGCCTACCTAGTGAGGAGGGCATCTGAGATTTCAGTAGGATTATAAAACAAAGCTTATCATAGGTCGATGATCTCTTTGAGAGCCAATTGCACCCATATTCCCATATCCTGGGTAGGAGATGGGTGCCACCATGAACATTAAATGCAATGAAATAGTTAGGTGTAAATTACACCAATATTTGATTCCATACAAGGCTAGCAAAATGCATGAAGAAAGCCCAAGGTGGAACGATCAATAGAAAATTTCAGGTTTCCCCAGTAGTGGAATGACTTCAAGGATGATTTTATTTGACTTGATTATTCACCCATTTGTCAAAAGCATTAAGAAAATTTTGTTCCAACCAATCTCATTGGTTTGAGAAAATGTGATTTGCACTGCAAGCACTTTGTCATAACTTCACTTTTATAAACTAGAAATATGCTTTGGAATTTTTTATTCCCTTATCATATTTAACTCAAGCCATAGCAACCAAAGAATTACTTATTTGTAGGAATTTATTATTGAGGGAAACATTTTAAACATTCGATTATTTGCCAAATTTTATAGATGGATCTGTATTTTAATGCTACAAACTAGAGACTGTAAAGCATCCAATGTAGTTCTATAATTTATGTCAGAAGTAATACACTGGGGAGCAGAGCATATTTAAATATTGCTAAGAAAATTAATCTGTAATCACGGTATTATTCCAAGAAATATTAGCTACACTGTCTGGTTGATAATTGCTAAATAGAAAAGCTTATTTCGATAAGTAATAAGGTGGTCCGGCTTATCTAATAATCAAGAGGTGAAGAATTTGGTGGGGAAATAGATAAACTGGAATTCTTTTTGTTAATATTTTATAATGATGCTCAACACAAATCTTAAGTAGATATTATCATTTTATAATTAAATTTTATTCTTTTTAAATCATTATTTACTAATCATTTGGACTCCTAATTTCAGAGGCTCTCTTCTTACAATTTGTTTTTGTGCTGATACACTGATACCAACTCTTGCTTTTTCTTCAGTTTATGTTTAAAGCTGTATTCAAGTATACTTTTAAATCAAGTAAAGCTTATTCCACTGCTATGTTAGCATTATGTGGTCCACCAGTGATTACTTACTACTTTATTAATATGTTATTACAGTTGCTATATGAAGGCATGTGGCCTAATGGTTAGGGTGATGCTCTCTACATTCTGAGTTCAAATCCCACCTGCCCAGAGAATGCAACAGGAAACCACTCCAGTATTTATCCCAAGCCATGGCAACCAAAGTTCCAGTAATCTACTTAACTCTAGAAGACGAGGGTTCAGGACCTCCCAAATCATATACAGAATGCTGGAGAAGGTTCACATGCACAGGACCTGCCTAAGAGCATACCACCACTACACTAGAGACTGCTGATATCTTTATGGTGTTAGATAGGTATTGATTAATTTAGTACATTTATCCTGGGGAAAAAAAGTGTACTATTGATACATTTTAAAACATTCTTTGTAAACACAAGACAACTCTTCCCTTTCTTTATATTGTATAAAGTGAGATTATGGAGGCGCAATGGCCCAGTGGTTACGGCAGCTGACTCGCGGTCATAGGATCCCAGACCGGGCACTGAGAGTGTTTATTGAGCGAAAACACCTAAAAGCTCCACGAGGCTCCGGCAGGGGATGGTGGCGAACCCTGCTGTACTCTTTCTCTCACTCTTACTTCCTGTTTCTGTTGTGCCTGTAATTCAAAGGGTCAGCCTTGTCACACTGTGTCACACTGAATGTCCCCGAGAACTACATTAAGGGTACACGTGTCTGTGGAGTGCTCAGCCACTTGCACATTAATTTCACGAGCAGGCTGTAAGCGACAGAGTGCCAACAATAAAGTGAGATTAGTTGCTTAATGCTCCGTATAATATAAGGTAAAGGTAAAGACTCCCTTCAGTCATGAATGACTATGAGATTGCTCCTAGAAAGTTACCTTCCAAGGCACAAGTCTGGGCAGGGTTGTTTTATGGAAGGCCAGCTGTCACCCATGCATACCAACTTCTCTCCCCAGCCATCAATGTTATCCAAGTGTTAGGTAAAAGCTAATACAGCTTGACACTAGTGATGTCACAACTCATTTCTGCAGCTGAATGAACTGGAGCAAAGTGAAATAAAGTGTCTTGCTCAAGAACACAACACACAGTCTGGTCCAGGAATCAAACTCACTGCCTCATCATTGTGAGTCTGACTCTCTAACCACTGAACCATGTACCTTCATTCCATATAATAGAGATATTATTAATATAATCATGTCTCACTTAATCTCCTGAATCAGAAGAAATTGTGAATAAAGCTTCTCTAATCAGATGTGTCTGAGTATTTTTTCCAGTTAGTCTCAAGTTTACCCCTGCCTTCTGATGTCTGGTTCAAGATAGTGCTATCATGTATTTGTTGGTTAATTACTTTCCCTTTACTTTATCAGTCAATGATTATGGTCAGTGCCTATACGATAGAATTTGATTTAGTCTTGCAATAAGTGAGCAACCAGTCTATCTCCAATGCTATCCCTGATTTCTCATGTTCAGTTCTTCTCCTATTTTCATTTAAGGGGTCTAATGGCATTCAGTCACCATATCTGCACAATCCCTGAACATGTAATGCAAATGAAGACTGCAATTTCGGTGAAATTTTCTACTGGCAATTAATGAAAGAAAACCCAATGTTTATTTGATTAGCTACGATTTAGTAATGTTGGGCCTCTTAGATGACATGAAATAAGATTCTGATATATAGTAGATTACTGCATTGTAACTCACATCCAGCCTCATATCAGCATGGAAAAATGGACATTAAAACAATGATGATATTTATATAAATGTGACAATAATCAATCATATATATATATGGAAACATGTTTGTGAAGAACCAAAATGGACCTATTAATGTGATATTTGACAGGCTGTTAAGTTTTGATTTCAAATCAACTGCGGATATTTTGATGTGTATTTGATCAGTACATTTAATTCTATGTGCCTCTGTTGGCATAATTGCTAGAAATGCACATCAGATCTTTTGGATATTTTACTGTACATAGACTGACAATCTGTATATCCACTTTTACATCATGAAACCAGAGCTGGGCATTAACATATGAAAGCTGTTCAGGGATTAGAAAACATTTACATTTTTATCCAAACACACACATATATATTTCACATGAAAATATATATACATATATATATATATACATGCTCCTTCATATATGGGAATGTGTGTATTTTGTGCATATGGATACATTTATATGTATATATATATATAAATACATAAATACATATATATATATATATATATATATATATATATATATATATATATATATATATATATAAATACATAAATACATAATACATATATATATGTATGTATATATATATACACATATATATATATATATATATACATACACACACAAATACACATATGTACACACAGTCCCATAAATATTAGTGTGTGTGAGTCTGTGTGCATATGTATGGTGTTCACATGAATATTTACATCGTGTGTAACCATAAATATATAATTACATTAAAAGAAAGTAGACTACTGAAAATGCGATGCATTAGTGAATATTTGTGACTATATTTTATTAGAAGAACTTCAGGTGTAAATCCAAATTAATTTACCAAAATGTCCAAATCTACCACATTTCTTATTTTTCCTACATCCCTTTAGTCTATTGTATGAATTATAATGTTAAATTAAACATTTAAATTCTGTGACTAACATAAACACTAATATTCTCTCCAAAATGTCTTCTAATGATGCTAAGTTCCAAGATACAAGCTTGTTGCTGATATTTGATATGTATTAATGTTTCGAACTAATGATTTCTTCATGAAGTCAGTAAATATCTCAATGGGTATTTATGTAAAACTATCTTCTGACATGCTGCTAGAAGAATCTGTAAGGGTAGACAGATTTGGACACCATACAATGAGCTGTTAGAAATTATTGATATGGCACCATTAAATATGTTTAGAAGGGGGTAATTGATTTGCTTTATGAATGCAATTAGGTCATCATCATCATCATCATCATCACCATTATTATTATCAGTAATGCATCACCACCACTACAAATAGCAACAACAGCAACAACAACAACACCATTATCTTGCCTTATTCGATTTCTTCTTTACCTCCTTTCACTTCCTTGTTGTCATCATGTACTTCTCTAATTCACCTTGTTCCACATGCTTTTTTCTCCACTTCCTTGACCTCCTCCTTTTGTATTCTTCTAATCCACCTCCTTTATCTTCTCCTCTTCCTCCTCCTTCTCCTCATCATCATTATCATCACCATCAGTAGTACCACCTCCAACAACACCACCACCATTATCTTGCCCTTCCTTCTCCTCCTCCTCTTTCTCCACTCAACTTGGTACTTGATCTGCTTACCTCATGTTTACAGCCTCACCACTAATGCTTAGTGTCCAATGGTTAGTCATTGTTGTTTAACCTTCTTCAATCCTGAATGGACAGAGCCAAGACCAAAAAGATTCCAGCTGTGGCCAATTCATTTTAGCCAATATATCCTTCTGTATTTTAGAAAAATTTGAGAGAAATTTAGCTGCCTTTTCTAGCAGTACAAGCAAATATATAGAATCCCTCTCTTTGGCTCTCAATGGCAACTTAAAAGACCTTTGGTGCATTAGTAGCATAAGAGGTAAATAGAAGCATCTGTAGACCTGCAAGTACCAAGTTCATGGTAATAATAGTTATGATGGCCTGTGGCTAACATTTCTATTATGAGAATTACTTTGTGAAGGACTCTTTATAGCTCCCTTTAATTCCATAAAGTTTTGGCATGGCTATGTGGTAAAATGTTAGCTTCCCAACAACATGGTTCTGAGTTCTGTCCCACTGTGTGGCACCTTGGGTGAAAGTCTTCTACTAAAGTCTCAGTTCAACCAAAGCCTTTTGAATGGATTTGGTACATGGAAACTGAAAAGTTGAAAAGCAGATAAACGAATAGAGAGAGAGATGGCTAGCTTGCTAGATAAATAGACAGCACAAGATGGCTGGATAGCTTGATAGATAGACAGACAGATAGATTGATAGACAGACAGAGACAGACAGACAGACAGACAGATAGATAGATAGATAGATAGATAGATAGATAGATAGGTAGGTAGATAACTATGTATGTGTGTGTGTGTGTGTGTGTGTGTGTGTGTGTGTGTGTGTGTGTGTGTGTGTGTCTTTGTGGCTGTGCTTGTGTTTCACCATTACATGACAACCGGTGTTGGTGTGTTTATTATGTCTCTGTACCTTAGTGGTTCGGCAAAGTACACTGATAGATAAGTACCAGGCTTGGAAAAGAAAAGTACTGGAGTCAATTTGTCCAACTGAAATTCTTCAAGGTGGTGAACCCAGTATGGTCACAGTCTAATGACTGAAGCAAGTAAAAGATAAAAGATTATAACAAGTAGATGGCCTCAAATACACTAGAAATATATCATAACATAACATAACAAATTTTTCATATCAATCACTTGTAACTTAAGAACAAAGATGTTTTAACAGATCAAATCTATTGGAGCCTCCTCAGTATATGACTGGTATTTATAGTATTGATTCCAGATGAATAAACTGTTGACTTTGATGAGGATTCAACTCAGAAAATAGGACTGATTTAAAATTGAAATGCATTTTGTCTCATGTTTCAATATTTCAGCCATCTTATTACCTTACTGTAAATAATATTAATTAACTGAAGGCTGTGAAGTAGCAGAAACGTTAGCACACTGGGCGAAATACTTAGCGGTATTTCGTTTGTCTTGAAGTATTTGAGTTCAAATTCTGCTGAGGTCAACTTTACCTTTCATCCTTTCAGAGTCAATAAATTAGGTATCAGTTGCATACTGGGGTCGATCTAATCGACTGGCCCCATCTCCCAAAATTTCGGGCCTTGTGCTTAGAGTAGAAAAGAATAAATGATTTACTTAGTTACGTTTGTTTTGTAAGATTCCTGATGTGAAATCGTGTGTTGAAACAGATATTGTTATATTTCAGGATTATTCTTTTATTCATTTTCTTTTTTATTTGTTTCAGTTATTTGACTGTGGCCATGCTGGAGCACTGTATTGAAGGACTTTAGTCAAACAAATCAACCCCAGAACTTAGTTTTTAAGCTTTATTCTATCAATTTCTTTTGCCAAACCACTAAGTTACAGGAATGTAAACACAACACCAGCTGTCAAGCAGTGATGGGTGGGGGGACAAATACAGATACAGAGCCTCACACATACACACACATCTATGTATATATACGTAAGAAGTCCACATGGGGGTCTTCTATATTATATATA
>NC_068990.1:56793430-56794759 GCF_001194135.2 Octopus bimaculoides | reverse complement strand
CCACCATGTGAACTTCTTATAAGCTAAAATGAGCAATCAAATCCAAAACCACGAAAGAAAACATTCTTATTTAAGGCACATTGCTTCCAAGTGAGCTGGACTCTTGAATGAATAAAAATCTCAGTTAACTCTATACTCATGAGTCTCACCATTAATGATCAAATAAATCAATTAAGTAGTCAATTAATTGATTAATTAACTATCTGTAGCTCGTTTATTTGATCATTAATGGTGAAACTCATGTGTATAGAGTTAACTGAGATTTTTGTTCATCCAAGTGCTTACAAGCAATCTGCCTTAAATAAGAATGTTTTTTACATAGTTTGGAATTTTGACAACCCTTTTTAGCATGTAAGAGTGTCCACATGGTGGCCTTCTATCCGAGTGTAAATTTTTATACACTCTTATATTATGAAAATATTTATGTCAACGGACTTTTATTATGCATGCTAACCACTGGTATAAATTATTATTTTAATAATTTTACCCTCGTATAGATATATATATATATATATCTACTGAATTAATATTTCTATTTATATATATATATATATATATACATATATATATTGGATCATCCCATAAATAATGTGATTTTTTCAATTGCATGAACTAAAAGATGGAAGGGGACTTGCTAAAAAAGCACATAGTAATTTAACCTTATGCTTGTTCTTAGTGCAAGTTTTGAAGAGGGCAGTTCGATTTTAACAGCTATTTTTTCAAAGCTATAATGGAAGTGACAAAGGAGTATATTTGCTGACATATTCTGCTTTATGAGTTCAATAAAGGTAACAATGCAACGGAAAGTGCAAGGAATATTAATGCAGTATATGGGGATCAGACAATAAGCATAAGCCAGTGTCAACGGTGGTTCCAGAAATTCCAAGCCAGAAGCTACAGCTTAGAAGAGGAGCTTGACGAGGATGTCTTGCAAACCCTGGTGGAACAAAATCTCATTGAAATTGCTGAGGAACTAGCAGAAAAGCTTTGATTTGGTCATTCAAACAGTCATTCAGGTCAGCACAAGAAGAAAAACAACCATTCCATCAGGATAATGCTTGGCCACATACAGCAAGGTTGACAATCCAAAGGCTGGAGCAGTTTGAATGGGAAACGAAGCTCCACCCATCATATTCACTGGAAATTGCCCCATCTGATTATTCCACAGTCTTCAAAATCATTTGGACAGGAGTAAAGAAGTTCAGAACAATACTGGAAGAGTATTTTTCATCATTATCTCAATTTCGAAAAGTAAAAGAAGTGTAAAAAAAAGCACATTATTTATGGGATGACCTAATATATATATATATATATATATATATATATATA
>NC_068990.1:56789338-56793283 GCF_001194135.2 Octopus bimaculoides | reverse complement strand
CATACAGCCACACCTGATCATGTCTTTCCCAAATAGTGCAAACACAAAAGAAAAATGATCATCCCAAAATATAACAAGATATATTTAATATTAGATCAAAACTTATGTATCAGTAAATAGAGTGCTGATCCCTGTGCTAATAGTATATTGAACTTGGCTGTATCTAAGTATATAGATTAAATAGTTTCTCCTTCTATTACGGAAAGTTTCTAGAAGGTTACTCAACCTGCTAGAACTGGTGACTAAATTTTTTCAAATTACCCTCTGCAGTCTTAGGCAGGAAGGATACAATGAATAAAGTAGTCCCAGATGTACTGAAATGACAGGATAGCCATGATTAAAATGCTTTTGATCATAGATCTACCCAGTCAGGGCTTATGTAGGGCTAAATAATAATAAGAGCAGCAACAACAACCCATCATAGCAGGGATTGGATGAACTAATGAGGGTGGCTCTAGACAGTTAGCCAAAACCATTTTTGCCATGGGTGTAACTTTTGTTTAAGACTCATCCTTCCATTTTCTTAAACACAATAGTGAGTGATATGAGGAAAAATTGGTTCCTATTTCTAGCAGGTCGAATAGCCCTGTAAAAACTCTCTTGCTGGCTCATGGAAAAATGGTGTGTTAAAATTTCTGTGCAGGCCATCCCAGCACAAAATAGATAGATAGATAGATAGATAGATATATAGACTAACAAATAGATAGACAGACAAGCAGATGAACAGACAGACTGACAGATGGATGAATGGACGGATGGCCAAACAGACAGACAGATAAATAGATTGATCAATGATGAGAAAAATGATAGTCTGATGATAGACAAATACAGCAAAAAAGAAAAGATAGATAGCCAGATAGACACTTTAAAGATGGATAGATAAGGCAAAAATCAATACCTAAAAAGAATGACAGAAGACAAACGGAGAGAGAAAGAGAGAGAGAGAGAGAAAGAAAAGTAGAGGGAGAGAGCAGTAGAGAGAGGGAGCAGTAGAGGGAGAAGGTGAGAAAGGAAGAGGGAGAGAGAGAGAGGGGGGAGAGAGTGGTAGCTAGTCTTGTAGAGATAAACAGATAAATTGACAAAAGGGAATATAGTCTTTTATATTATTCCAAGTTGTATGAAACTAGTCAGAAGTGACTAAATAAATATTCCAAGTCACATCCCAGAGTCCATAACAATTTAGAAAACAACTTGTAGGGATTTTGACTCTTCTGTCACATATTTTTGCTTATCGTCTGTGCTTGGCGTTTAACGTTGTTGCCATTGAAGCCAAACTCTCTGCTTTAGGCAGACTGGACATTCTGTGATTTCTGTTCACTGGAGAAAAACAAATAAAATACATCAGTAAAGATTAGTGGAGATTTAGAGAGAATTCTACAGTTTATCCTGTAAGCATTCTGACAGATAGCTTAGAATTCTGCCAGAATGCACACACTGGTCTCAAAGAGGAAAAAAAAAACATAAAGTAAAATAAAAGGAAAGAAGACAAAAGAAGAAAAGAAAAAGAAAAAGAAAAGAGCAAAAAATTATAAAAAGAAGAAATAAGAAATACAAAAACCTCCTAGACATGTTTGTTAGATGTGTATGTAATCTTTCACACATAGTTGCTGCGTTTTGTCACAAACTGAAATGACATGCTTTTATTGTAAAAATAGGAAGAGATGTTTGAATCTGGACTTCATCTTAGTGACATTGCTTATTGTATAAAACTGTGCATTGGAGATTTCATGTTTGTCTTGGAGAATATTTGCCTGAAATGTACAGCAACTTAGATAGAGTATCTCTTAATGATATTACAGCTTCTCTTACACACTGGTATTAGTTCATCCTCTTCCTAATGCTTATTTCTTTATTCATTGCTTTTTATCCATCTCTCTCTCCCCCTCTCTCTCTCTTTCTTTTTATCTCCATATCTGTCTGTTTGTGTATGTGTGTATATATATATATATATATATACAGATACACAGACAGGCAAACAAACAAATATGTGTGTGTGTGTGTGTATATATATATATATATATATATATATATATATATACATACACATACATACATACATACATACATACACACACACAGTGTATTGAGAACTTGACTCTATTCTTGTTTTATGCTTTTCCAAGCTTTTTTTCTTCTACATATTTTTGTTGGAACAACTTGCTGTTTGTCTAGAACATTAAAATCCCCAAATCCCTCCACAACATTTCTAGACCATCATTTTCTCATATTTTCGACGAAGCAGTGGGATATTTTTTTATTGCCTCTTTATTGTAGGCAAAGCCAGTGTATTGAGTACAAACATTACCTTTATTAATAGTCTATTTTTCAGGGGAATTCTGTTGAGTATGGATGTGTTGTCCACTAAAGTTTTACTAGCTATCTTTGCTTTGCATTGTGTACTGCATTGCAATTGTTGTAAATGCATAGTGAGATGGCAGGTGTGTCATACTTGTATGGCCATTTTAACCATTGGATTTGTAAAGTTTACAACTTTCATGCCAGCAATCAAATTTATAGGTCTCATTGGTCATTTGTAGGCTGTTCACAGGTTGACATGCTCATGTCTTGTTATTGATAAGAAGCTTTGTTTATTTTAGTTTTAGTATTTTTGTAATATCTGAAGGCATGTGGCCTAGTAGTTAAGAATGTTGCACTCATGGTCATGAGATCGTAGTTTCAATTCCCAGACCAGCTGTGCATTGTGTTCTTGAGCAAAACGCTTCATTTCACATTGTTCCAGTTCTGCTCAGCTGTAAATAGGTAACTCTTCTAATCAGGGAGAATGTTGGCCTGCTTGCCCAGCCAGCAGTGTGGCATCATTCAGAACCTAAAAATTAATGCAAAATGCATTGTGACTAGCAATGTCTAACAACACCTGATAGTCTGGTTGATCATGGGATTTTCTGGGGCACCACCTTGAAGAGTTTAGTCAAACAAATTGACACCGATATTATTTGTTTAAAGTTTTGTACTCATTCAATTGGTCGCTTTTGGCTGAACTACTAAGTTATGGGACATAAACAGACCAACACTGGCTGTTAAGCAGTTGAGGGACAAGCACTGAGACAGAAATATGTATATATATGTATGTATATGACAGGCTTCCATACAATTTCCATCTACCAAATTCAGTCACAAGATCAGCCTGAGGTTATAGTAGCAGATACCTGCCCAAGGTGTCACACAATGGGACTGAGCCTAGAGTCACATGACTGCAAGGTTAGCTTCTTTACCAAACAGTCATGTCTATATAGCCAGTCCTATATTACAAAGAGTTATATGTATACTCCATTGTGCTGGTGTGTGTAGCCAGCTAGCTAGCTTGAAACTAAGCCAGTCCCTTGATCCTGTTAGCTGATGGAGGTTAGTAGGGGTTCACTCCCCCTGCTAGCAATATATTGTATATAAAGGATGCAGAACGTAACATCGAAAACCAGTTGGTGGAGAATCTGCCTGGGGTTAAACTAGTAGTAACATTCACCTTCCACTCTGATGTGGCAACCCTACTGTTTAGTATAGATTACTACTCTAACTCTTCTTGAGATTTTATAACTAACTACTTTGCTTGTTGCGAATCAGTGACCAATGGTCACTTTGTTTACTATATATCACTGGCAGAAACAGATCTTAGCTATCACTCCATTGTGCAGGTGTGCATGGCTGACAAAGAGCCAACTAGCTCAGAACTGAGCCAGTCACACGATCTTGTTAGCTGATGGAGGTTAGTAGGGGTTCTCTCCCCCTGTTAGCGATATATTGTATATAAAGGATGCAGAACATTGTATTGAAAACCAGCTGGTGGAGAATCTGCCTGGGGTTAAACTAATAGTAACATTCACCTGCCACTTTGATATGGCAACTTGCTATACTATATATATAAATATATATATATATATATATATATATATATATAAGAATTTAAGGATTGGAGAAAAGGCATGTTAT
>NC_068990.1:56779823-56789184 GCF_001194135.2 Octopus bimaculoides | reverse complement strand
TAAGACATTGTGACCGATTATGAAAACAATAGATGGATAAGGTTATGACTTGATTCATTTGAAAAAAACATGTAGGAATAAAGTATGCAATTATAACATGCGTTTTCTCCAATCCTTAAATTATTAAATATACTCAAATACCCAAAATTTCAAGGAGTTCCTGCCTTAAAAACAGGAGCTAACCACAGTTATTTTGTGTTCTTTGCTACATTGGTTTCTATTAACCCATTTATTCTATCAGAAGAATTTTTATTCATTAAGAGAGAAGAAATACACATAATTATATATATATATATATATATATATATACACACTGTTCTGGCAGTTAAGGATTTTGTACAGAGTGATTTTCTAGTTATTCTTTACATTTCTCAGTTTTCTAGTGTCCAATGTAATGAACATAACATCCATATACCTAGTATATATAGTATTTTTATGTACCAGCAGTGAAAGTACATGGCCTAGTGGTTAGGGTATTCAACCCACAACTGTAAGATCATGAGTTTGATTCCCAGCTATGCATTGTGTCCTTGAACAAGACACTTTATTTCATGTTAATCCAGTCCTTTCAGCAGGCAAATATGAGTAGTACCTGTATTTCAAAGGGTTGGCCTTGTCACGTTTTGTGTCACAATGAATCTCCTTGAGAACTAGGTTTATCTGTGGAGTGCTTAGCCACTTGCAAGTTAATTCAATGAGCAGTCTGTTCCATTCATCAAATTAAATGGAACCCTTGTCGTTGTAACCAACAGACTGCCAGTGGTATGTATCAGTACCATTTTGCTTCCCATTGTGTCAGGGTAAATGCTGTCGAAATAGACCCTAAGAGAGAATCCATGTCTACTACAATCTTTTGCTAAATAATTTTCCTTATGTACAGTGAAAGGTTACTTTGGTTGTACAATAAACCAATAATTTCTTCAATATATTAGCCAGTGTAATGGGTGGTTTTATTCTTGGGCATATTTTTATCTAATATTGGATAGAATTCACATTCTTTCTTCTACTGAAAGATTTATAAACAATCTTCTTTACATCAAAGGTGTAGTTGTTCTCTTTTTGGTTAAGTTTTTCTAAGATCTCCAAGAAGTCTTCAGATAAACATAAGCTATATCTCTCTGGTGAATATTATTTGATAGTGTTATGCAACTGTTTAGTGATTTTGTTTGTTGGTGCATTTATTTGAGAAATTAAAGGTAGGTGGGGGTCTGTTTTGTTTGTGTATTTTTACTGTTGCATGAATATAAGAAGTTTAACTTTGGTGCAGGAGAAAATAAGGGTATTTATCATCATAATTAGTTTATTCAGTGTAACTTGCAGCACTGTCTTTCATCTTTTACTTGTTTCAGTCATTAGACTGTGGCCATGCTGGGGTACCACCTTGAAGAATTTTTAGTCAAATGAATCAACCCCAGTACTTATTTTTTCAGCCTGATACTTATTCTATCAGTCTCTTTTGCCAAACTGCTAAATTATGGGGACATAAACATGTAGATATCAGTTCTCAAGTGGTGATGGTGTTGGTGGTGGTGATGCCCCAAAAAATGATACAACACACACACATGCATATGACAGGATCCTTCAGTTTCTTTTTACCAAATCCATTCACAAGGAATTGGTTGGTCTGTGGCTATAGTGGAAGTATGTGGTTTAGTGGTTAGGGTGCTGGACTCATGATTATAAGATTGTGGTTTTGATGGCTAAACCAAGTGACATATTGTATTCTTGAGCAATACAGTTCATTCCACGTTGCCCCAGTTCACTCAGCTAGCAAAATAAGCAATCTTGTGAGGGACTGCCATCTCATCCAGGTGGTGAATTTATACACCATGAAACTAGGAAACTGGCCCTTATGAGTCAGTATGACTCGACAAAGTAACTTTACTTTATATAGTGGAAGACACTTGTCCAAGGTGTATTGTAATCGTGTGTCTATACATCTTTTGATTTCACATACCACTTGATCACAACTGTCGAGTGTTGTTTTCGCATACACTGTTCATAGCTTTGTAAACACTATGTATAGCATGCATGCAATTCTTGAAGATACTGGTCTTCCTTCCTTCCTCTTTGCACCAACAGGTTGATGAATGACCATTGTTAACTAGCTTGGCAAGCGCTATGTGCTTGTTATGGAATTTTCATGGAAGAAACCAAGTAGGTGGTTTCCTGTTGACTTCTTAACAGGATTTTTTACAAGATGTTATCTTATCAACAAGATTCACACAAGAGCACCTCATCTGCCTCAACACTGAGAATACAAAAAGTTAGAAACAAGTAATGCCATGCATTTTGCTCAAAGCACTTATGCAATTTCACAAACCATCACCTTAATCTGCCACTTTATTTTATTGGCTTTCCAAAAGTCAAAGGCAAAGTTCACTTCAGCAAGATTTAAATTAAAATGTAGAGAGCCAGAAAGAAGTATCTTAAGATCTTTTGTACAGCACTCTAATGGTCTGGTGAATTCACTGCCCCCTATATTAATTTACTGTTCAGTTTTTATCATATTGGGCCTGTATTTGCTTGCATTGTTTTATATTTATGTATTGATGGATGAATGGATGGATGAATGGATGGATAGATGGAGGGAACAAAGGAGGAAGGGAGGAATGTTTGTTTGTTTACATATATTTATGTATAAATACCTATTGCTTCATCTTATATGTTATGTATTGGTTGCCTATATACTACATATGCTGACTCTGTACATAATGAGGAATTCCAACTACATTTCATGGTTTGCTACCTCAACAGCTGTTTTATAGGATCCAGTGGCTAAGGACATCCTCAAGAGGAACCACGTCCAGTTTCAGTCCCTACTCCTCTACCGTTTTCAATGTGGCAGGGCCCCCATTTTTGGAGGTGTCTTCAGCTCTGGTGATGAGTGTGTTTTTTTTTTTTACCTTTTTCTTTGGTTTTTTGTTCTATGGTTTCTTTGATGCAGCATCAACGAATGTTAGTGGGTGAATGACCAGCCTGGCAAATTTCCCTTGAAATACTCGCTGGTAGGGTCCAGCAACCAGCACCAGCAGTCACGTGACGCAATCTAGGTTTCAATTGACCAATGGAGGGTCAAGATGTACCATGGTATTCTGGTCAAGATTCCAAGAGAAATTGTACTTCATGCTAATATTTTCAGAATTTTCAAGTTTACAAGAAATATTTCTGTACACAATGTTTTTATAGTGTGCAGAATGTTTCTCTTACAAATCATCATTGAGGTATATTAGTCTTGCAATTCTGAGTTGGCATGGAAGGTCATCAAGAAGTGGAAACTTCTCCGAGATTTCACAACCCACAGAATGCTGTTCTTTTCTCTTTTAAGCACTTGGTTGATGTATTTATTTTTGCTTTCATTGTTTAGCAGATGCTATCTAAATAACACCATATGACACTCAAAACCAGTCTGCATTGATTTTTAGATGCGTCCACTCACTTTCTTCTGAGATTGAGCCAGTTAATACCATTGGGTCTGTGGGAGAGTGCAGTTGATGTTAGGATCTCATGGGTTTTAATGTCAGTGGATCAGATTTCTGTTATAGACTATTCATGTATCTCAAATGTTAGTACCAGCACTGGTACATGTATTATCGTGTGAGAGAGCAACACATGCCATTAGAGTGACATTGGGGTACAAATATATGAAGCTTAATATACCATTCATGACTACCCATTTGATAAGGGTTCATCAGGCATAAACATCACAATCATATGTGCATGACATGGTGATCTCATATCAAGATAAACAGTGCATGCAGGTGGGGTCCAGTCAGAATTTTCTTCAAATCAAGTAGACCATCTTGCCCAAAAGCTTTCTGAATAAATGTTGTTTATGTATATATATATAACATAAATATATGCATATGTACACACATATATGTACATACCTACACATATATGTATACATACATGCATATATGGGTACAGGACATCAAAAAAACAAAGACATAGAAAACAAACTTTTTCGAACAATAAAAAAAACAAACAGAGAACCGAGACATGCAACATAAAAAACATTCCCTTCATCAGTTGTCCCTGTTTCATCTATTCCACGTTTTGAAGGTAAGGACAATACACGACTTCATTGAAACAGTCCTTCCCACAAAGCAAATTGAATAAAATTTGGAATTTTTTTGCGGAGGGTGAAAGTGGTAACAAAACAGGACAGTGAGAATGAGTGACTAGTGTATGTGTATTAAACATATGTATTCATATAAGTGTTACAGGCTGCATGTTACTATTTCAAAGAAATAAAGAACTGAGTATGTTTGCAGAACAAAATTTAATTGCAGAGATTACATTGTTTGAGGTCTCACAGTGACTAGAGGTTTTATCCTGATCCAAGAAATATTGATGCTGTATTCAAGGGTAGTGGTTTTGACTTGGAAAGCACCACATCTCTTGGAGAAGGTTGCTTTGATTTTTATGTGTTTATTTTTTTATGTTATTGCAGGCATGTTTGTGTATTTGAGTGTACAAGTGTACAGAGAGTGTTTGTCAGTTAGGACAACTGAAATTTTTGGGTAAAGAAGAAAATTTCTTGGTGAATTTCACTTTGTGCTTTTGTATTGTTTTAACAGGTATTTTGTAGCAGGTATCTAAGAATCGTGCCTTTGTTATTTAAAGAAATGAGAAAATAAATGGAAACAAGTGAGAGCCTAGAGTTTCAGAAATGTCTGATTGGAAAATTTATTTGGCTTAAATTTTTTGCTCGAAGGTCATTTAGGGTCACTTAGTGTAGTATGTTGTTTAGTGAATTAGAATTTAGAATGAGACAAGAAGTATAATGTTGTGTATGGGAATGAGAGGGGAGAAGTGTGTAAAAGTGGAAGAGATTTCATACGAATTAATTTTAAGAATACTCTCACATACACTCTTGCTTATGGATAAACGCAAACACAATAGAGTGTATATTTACATCCATGCTGGCACACAAATAAATTGTGTACCTGCATATATATGTGTGTGTGGATGTAAATATACATTGCTGTGTACATACAAATATACACACTCCCATATATTATGTATATGCATTATGCAAGGACATGCACACAATCAGCATATACGTGGACATTTCGTATATGTGGATGTGCCTGTAAATATATATAGATATGTGTGTTTCTATATGTGTGTGTGTGTGTGTGTGTGTGTGTGCAATCTTATTATATACATTGATTGCTAGAAGCATGCATGAATGCAGATACATACATAGAACATGCATTAACATATCCAGTGAGGGAGCACAAATAAAGAGAGTATGCATATACATACATATACACACAGATATTGCAAGCATGTTTATATGTATGTATGGATGTATGTATGTGTGTATATATATATATGTATGTATGCATGTATGTATGGATATATGCATGTACGTATGTGTATATTTGTGTATATATATATATATATATATATATATATATATATATATATACACACACACACACACACACATACGCCAACAGAATATTCTCATATAGACACAGTGTTTGTGTATGTGTGCATACAGGTGTTCATGAACCCTGAATACATGGATGGGCATGCATACACTATACATAATATACACCAGTTGCATATGCATCCATGCATGGTATGCAAGTATTTATGCACACAATACCTATATGCAACTGTACATGTACAACTTGATATGCATAGAGGTTTTCATATCAAGATATAAAGATAAGAAATGGGTACACTGACAAAGTTCCAGACTCATCTACAGATAAAGAAGGATAGAGGTACAGATGTATGGGCACAGCTTAACGCATATGTATGTATGGGAATGCATCTATGGCCAACTTTTGTATTAAATGTGGAGGTGTGTCTGTTTTTTTTAAGAGAGAATTGTTTTGTTTTTTTCCTACAATAGGAAATTAGCTCTCATTGTCTTTATCATTTAATAACTGTTTTCCATGCTGGCATGGGTTGGATGGTTTGACAAGGAGCTGGTAAGCTGGAGAGCTGCACCAGGCTCCAGTTGTCTGTTTTGGCATGGTTTCTATGGATGGATGCTCTTCCTAATGCCAACCACTTTACAGATTGTACTGGATGTTTTTGTATGGCTCAAGAGCTTTTTAGAAGGTACCGGCATGGTTGCTTTTTACATGGTACCAACACAGGTGTTGTTTAGTTGGTATGAGCATGGATCCTTTTTATATGGCCCCAGCACAAGCACTCTATATATGGTGCCAGTATAGGTGTTCTATACTTGGTGCCAGCATGGGTGCTTTTTATGTGAAACCAGTATGGGTACATTTTATGTAGCACCAGCACAGATGCTTTCTAAATGACACCAACATGGGTGCTTTTTATGTGGCACCAGCACCTGTGGGGTTACCCCAAGTAGCTTGCAAGACAAGGACCTCTCAGCTGAAAGAAGAAGTAGAACTGAGAGGAATGGCTGAGCTCTGTTTTCAAGTTAATGGTATCATCAGTGCCATATAATTTTGTTCTTTTTGGGGAGAGTATTTCAAATCTGAGCCTTATGACTTTCCTCTCAAATATATTGATCGATGTCCAATATTTCAAATCCAGGTTTGTCCCATTAACAAGGATGGCCGGATCTACCCCACTCTTACAGCAACCACTCTCACACCATCTCACCATCTCATCCAGTTTTGAGCATCCTCCTTCCTCAAGCCAACCCTCCTAATCTCCTCCTCCACTTGTCCCCTCCATATTTTCTTTGGTCGACCTTTTTTTCATGGTTCATTCACCTTAAGCTCAAGCACTCTCTTCAGACCATGATCCTCATCCCTTCTCAACACATGTTCATACCACCGCACTCCATTTGCCCTTGCCAGCTGTTCCACCAATTCCTCCAGCCCCAGTACCCCCATCAAATCCTCAGCACTCTTTTTATCCAATAGCTTCACAATAGTTATCCAATACTTATCCAATAGTTATCCAATACTTATCCAATAGTTATCCAATAGTCTCATTGTTCTCATCATTGATCTCTCAACATATATAAGTGTTGAAAAAAGATATTTGGGTATTTTAGGTCCAAAACAGGTTACCTGGTTTAGTATTTGATTTTGGTGGAATTTCTAAATGCATGTAGGTGCTGCTCAAGGTAAAGTTTGAATTCATTTGAGGTGGCTCCTATGTAAGTGTCTATCTAAAGCTTAGGTGGTAACTTTAGCAGAATAAACTGTACATATAACTATATATTAAGTGTGAAGCGATGTGAATTTCAGCTGTTGCCAGATATAGCAATAGTTTGTGTGAAGTTTTGTTCTCATTTTACCAGTGTTGCTTGTGAGAATCAGTGTGAAGTTCAGAGTTGTAAAGCGAGAGTCTTTGAACAAGTTAATGTGGTATTTATGATTTTACATTAAGATGAAGAGTTTTCTAAGTTAAGAAAGTACTTGGCAGTAAGTGTGGTTACTTGAAGGTGAAAAGGAGGGCTGTATCATTTTCCTTTTCTCTTTCTAGTTTTGGAACTGTTATTTGTTAAGATGAATGTTATTCTTTCCTTAAAATTACTGCACTGCAAGGCATTGTTGTAAATGGGAGCAGTGCTGTGAAGCAAACTTTGTCACATGATAATTTCCAAAGTCTAAATGATTTATGCTTTTTTTTTTTGATAAAATTTGATAATGAAGTTAAAGTGACTGGTTATGTTTTGTTTGTATTGGATGGCTAGAAAAAGAAAAGGAAAATGGTAGAACCCTCCTTTTAACCTGCAAGTAACCACACTTCTTTATGTGTTTTGTGTAAGGTCATGTTAAGATTCAAGGTGACATCTAAGAAATCCAGTGTTAGTATATTAATATTCATTCTGCATTTAAAGGCACAAGCTGGCAGAAACGTTAGTGGACCAGGTGAAATGCTTAGCGATATTTCGTATGCCTTTATGTTCTGAGTTCAAATTCTGCCAAGATCGACTTGCCTTTCGTCTTTTCGGGGTCGATAAATTAAGTACCAGTTGCTTACTGGTGTCAATTTAATCAACTGGCCTCCTCCCACAAAATTTTGGGCCTTGTGCCTAGAATAGAAAAGAATATTCATTCTGAATTTTACAGGGAGGTTAAGCCTTTAATTTGTTTTTTTGTTTTAGATGCCATATACCTGATGAACAGGTGACTGTCATTTCAGATGAGGAATCATCATTATCATTTAACATGTTTTCTATGCTAGCATGGGTTGGATGGTTTGACAAAAGTTGCTATGGCTGGGATCTGCACCAGTCTTTATCGTCTGTTTTAGTATGGTTTCTACAGCTGGTTGCATTTCCTAATCCCAACCACTTTACAGAGTGTACAGAGTGTTTTTTATAAGACACGATTTTTTTACATAACACCAGCATCAGTGCTTTTATATGGTACCAGCACTAGTGCTCTTTATGTGGCACCAGCAACAGCGTTTTGTAAGTGGTCCAATCACCAGTGCTTTTTATGTGGCACCAGTGTCAGTGCTCTGTTGTTGCATTGAGGTTTTGAATTTGTGCAACAAGAAATGACTATCTAAGTCAGTTACCTCAACAGAGTCAAATGCACAGATACTGATGTCATAAATTTGTTGTAATACTATTTTTATCCAAATGTGTTGTTATCAAATAAAAGTAAAATTTTTCTGGCATACTTCTCTTATCCTTTTTGGAAACAGGAGAGAATTAGTTGGCATAAGAATGCTTTTAAAAGAAGGTAACATCATAATATTAAAAAAAAAAAATGTTATTGGAAAGCAATGTAGGCCAAAATCATTTTGGCCAAAAGACAAATCTTTAAGAAAAACTTATTCATAAAAAATGCAAATTATTCAGAAAAGAATGGTTAAAAACATCAAAGAAAAATAGAATATTCATCAAAATTTTAGTATTTTTCTCAGAAATGAAAAATGGATAAAAATAACAGTGTTTTCAAAATAACTGAAGAAATGAAAAAAGTCGGGGGAGGAGACATAATTGCTTTAATATTTTTTTAAGTCCTAATATTTGGTAATTTATTAGCATATAAATCGTATGTATAATATATCAAATATATCATATCATATGCATATCTATATTATATTATATATAATATAATATAGATATGTATATATGATATATTATATATCTTACAAATATAAAATATATATATAGATATATGTTCTTTTATACTTTTATTTGTTTCAGTCATGTGACTGTGACCATGCTGGAGCACTGCCTTTAGTAGAGCAAATTGACCCTAGGACTTATTCTTTGTAAGCCTAGTACTTATTCCATCAGTCTCTTTTGCCAAACCACTAAGTTATGGGGATGTAAACACACCAGCATAGGTTGTCAAGCGATGTTGGGGAGACAACACAAACACACAAACACACACACACACATACATCCATCCATATATATATATATATATATATATATATA
>NC_068990.1:56777580-56778969 GCF_001194135.2 Octopus bimaculoides | reverse complement strand
ATATGACAGGCTTCTTTCAGTTTCCATCTACTAAATCCACTCACAAGGCTTTGGTCAGCCTGAGGCTATAGTAGAAGACACTTGCCCAATGTGCCACGGAGTGAGACTGAACCCAGAACCATGTAAGCAAGCTACTTACCACACAGCCACTCCTGCACTTATATAAATCTTTTTTTTTTTTTACTTGTTTCAGTCATTAGACTGCAGCCATGCTGAGACACTGCCTTGAATTTTTAGATGAAGGAATCGACCCAGGTACTTATTTTGTTTTTTTTAAGCCTGGTACTTATTCTATCAGTCTTTTGTTGAACTGCTAGGTTACAGGAACATAAACACACCAGCATCGGTTGTCAAGTGGTGAGGTAGCGGTGAGGAGCAACACAAATGCAAACACACACACACACACATACACATATATGTACATATATATGACAGATTTCAAGGTCAATCTGTGCCAAGCAGCTTTACTCTGCATGCTTTAGGTTCATTACTATAGCAACAGTCCGGATACTTATTGATCAGGCCACGTATATATACATACATATATATATATATATATATATAACACAAAGCAATTTCACACTTTAACCTTTAGAAAAGTCTTGTAGATTTTTACTGTTCCACTTATTGGTTGTATTAGTAATGTGTGATTAGTTGGTTGATTTCTTTTTCTGAAAACCCAAGCTTATCCAGTATTTCACTAAAGCATTTACTCACAAAATCAAGCACACCAATTATTATTAGTATAAATATGTATATATGTTGTATGTATGTATGTACGAATATATATATGTATGCACACATGTACGTATCTTGCGTGTGTGTGTGTGTGTGTGTGTGTGTGTGTGTGTGTGTGTGTGTGTGTGTGTGTGTGTGTGTGTGTGTGTGTTTAAGTGCCTGGTGCAAAAGTGAGCAATAAATTTTATAATAACTGTTATCATGTTAATACTAATAAATACCACAAGAAAATAGTTCATGTTAGTGCTTGAATATACAGAAAATGTCACACTCAAAACCATTTTTAGTTGTCTCTTTATCTTCCTGGCTTCTAGTCAGAGAAGAACACATTAGATAATATAGTCCTTGATATATTATGTCTGAAAGATACATGATAGAAACAGAACTGTGATATAAGCTTAATAGTATGTCTATTCAGTCAAGTCTAACCTTGACTAAACAATAACACGTACATAGGCACAAGAGTAGCTGTGTGGTAAGTAGCTTGCTTACCAACCACATGGTTTCGGGTTCAGTCCCACTGCGTGGCACCTTGGGCAAGTGTCTTCTACTATAGCCTCGGGCCGACCAAAGCCTTGTGAGTGGATTTGGTGGACAGAAACTGAAAGAAGCCCGTCGTATATATGTATATATATATATATATATATATAT
>NC_068990.1:56772196-56777211 GCF_001194135.2 Octopus bimaculoides | reverse complement strand
TGTGTGTGTGTGTGTGTGTGTGTTTGTGTGTCTGTGTTTGTCCCCCTAGCATTGCTTGACAACCGATGCTGGTGTGTTTATGTCCCCGTCACTTAGCGGTTTGATAAAAGAGACCGATAGAATAAGTACTAGGCTTACAAAAATAAGTCCTGGGGTAGATATACTCAACTAAAGGCAGTGCTCCGGCATGGCCGCAGTCAAATGACTAAAACAAGTAAAAGAGTAAAAGAAAAAAAGAGAGTGTAAATATCTCCATCTATCCAATATACTTATCTCAGCTTCTTATTTTTATCCCTTTTGTGAACCACCATCACTTTCTGATTCAACCCCTAACATTATTCACAGTCAATTCTCTCCAGTTTTAGTTCCAGCTCTCAAGAATTTTCATGCTTGCCTTTGAGATATTTTCCGTAACTGAACATCACTGACCTTGACCTCGATCCTATTGAAGTGCCTACTAAAACCCTGCATTCTTTCTCTCACTATCCCCTTTTATGTATGTATATATATGTATATCTATATATATATATATATATATATATATATATATATATATATATATATATTATCACCCACCAGGTCTCTCACTAAGTACTTTTTCGTAATCAATTATCCCCAACGATAGCTCTCACTCACAAGGATTATCATCAACTCCTTCCTACATTTTTCTCCTGCTGAACATCAAAACTACATCGATTTACCTCATCAGAGAGGACTGAGCTTAACAAAAGCCATGGGCTATATCCCTCCGCCTGTGATTACTTGGAAATATAAAAAAAATCCCTCCTTCGTCTTATTTAGGTCTCTTTTCCTTCATCTTTAACAGGGAGAGTACTAAAAGGTCCTGAAGTTCAAAATGATGTTAGAATTTAGGTCATCCTCCGTCAAAGGTTAAGAATCACTACACTAATATTAATTAAACCCTTGATTATTCCCAGCATTCTTCTTTATCCTTGCTGTCATTAGTATTCCAATATACATTTCTATGTGAATTTATTCTCGTTAATTTTAATTTTTATAGATACGCTAACCATACATTACACACAGACATACATGTATACATACACACGCAGTCACATATATATATATATGTATATATATACATAAATGCATACATACACACACACACATATATATCTATATACCTGTTTATATATATACATCGATATTATGTACGTATACATACATATATAAACACACGAAGACAGATATATATATATATATATATATATATATATATATATATATATATACACACACACACACAGAAGGAGAGAAAGTGTGATGGAGATAGATAGATGAAGAGAGAGCAAGAGATACATTCATACATGCTTACATGTTATATACATATACATACACAAGCACGCACACACAGACACACATACACACACACACATAAATGTATGTGTATGCATACTGTGTGTTGTGCATGAGGAACTTATTCTGTGTATGTGTATGCAGTTAGTAAAAGAAAGACCATAATAGTGATTAGTTATAGTGAACAGAGCCCCACTCTCTAGCCTTTGATCAACCCCTTCTCTTTATGTCTCTTACCCTACCCACTTCTTCTCCACCACCTCTGATTAATATCCACTCACACCCATCGTTCTTGCAGGGCTAAGACTCATCATTTAATGCTTCTCTCTCTTCAAATCTTTTTCAGCATACTTCTATCTCCATTCAGGCTGTTATATTGCATCACTTCTTTCTCTGTCTTTTTCTTTCTTGTTTGTTCTCTTTCTCCTTTCTCTTCTGTCTTTTCTCTCTCTTTTTCTCTATTTCTTTTTAACTCTCCTTCTCTCTCTCATTTATTACTAATTTTTACTAATGCCTTTACAAATGGCTCAGGCACTGGAATTTTCTCTAACAGATAACAGGCAAGACAAGTAAACGTTTCCAAATTCAACCAAGGAATTTAATGGCATAACTGATACATACTTGAAATGGATTCACTTGAGGCAATCTTGAAGGTTGACCGTTCATAAAAAGTATAAACATCACAATGTATTTTCTGACATACAATCAACAAAATATATAGAATAACCATGCACTATCTTTCCCACATGAAATTTTTGGTCTTTCAAAGTCATTTTGGTGTATAAGTGGACCTAAGTATTTTGGCTGCAAATTTTGGTCTGAAAAAGTCAACTTTCATGCTGGAAAATATGGTGAATTACTAAAGTCAACCCCCTCACCTTCCTGCTCCCACATTCATACACAAAAGAAACAATGAAACTTTTATATTAACTTTTATCATTTACTGGTTTCAGATACTGACAGGCCATTCTGGGTTACTACCTTCAAGGATTTTTGTTAAACACACTGACCCCAATTTTTTTTTCTTTTACATTACTGTTACTTATTCTGTTGGTATTTTTTGCTGAGCAGTTAAGTTACAATGACTAACAGAAAGACACGGGTACATAAATATATATATATATATATATACACATATATGTATGTACATTTGATGGACTCTCCCATCATTAGACAACATATGAGGGTCCAACAATTTCTTACCGAACCACTACACAGATTATTTGTTTATAGTGATCCAATATTTGTGTAAATATAAGCTCATTCTCTCCATTTGATTGACATTACCTATACAGGTACAATGGGTGCCACATGTCAGATAACAAACTGGTTACAGAGCAATGTGAAATTAAGTGCTTTGCTCAAGAACACAACACAATTCCCGGTCTGGGAATCGAACTCACGATCTCATAATCATGAGTGCAACACCTTAACCACTAAGCCATGCACCTTCACATATGTATGTGGGGAGAATAGAACAAGTGGGAACAAGTAGAAGGAGGGGGTGTTGGGAGGATATGTTGCAGTGGTGGAAGAGATTTAACAGGGACACATTGTGTGCAGGTAGGTACATGAGGAAGAATGGAGGGCAATAAGGCAGTGGTGAGCATGTGTGGGGGGAACATGGAGGAGTCAAGAAGATGGGTTGTAGGGGAAAGAGTATGTCATGGATATAAAGGACATACCTGTATGTCCTCGATTTTACTTAACCAGGTAGGTTTTCTTTATAAATAAAATAAGGTTGTTTCTTAATAGGATCTTTATAAACAAGAGCAATAAAAATAGATATAGATGGAAAAATAAATGGTAGATAGAAAACAGATACCTATGCACATATATACATTTTTGTACATAGAAACCCTTCACACACATATAAATAAATAAATCTACTTATGCCCATATGGGCACATATACATACATATACATATACATATACATACAACTTTATGCATAAGTATAACTGTCAAACATTTAGAAACAACCTTATTTCATTTATAACACTTCACAAGGTCAAACAAGATCATGCACTCTCTTCTCTCCCCTTGCTTCAGTTTTTCTCTCTCTACTTACTTCCTTATAGTTCTCCATCCACTTTCCTCTCCATCCAGACCCTTTAACATGTTCCACATTATAAACTTGAGGATAACTTTAAACTCTTCACTCTATAACCAAATTTTGGTCAGCAGAGTCATGTGGAACTATGTACTTGTCTGTGAGAAGTTCTAATTGTTAATTCTTACCTGTGCTCACTTAATGTAAACATTTTTTATTTTCACAATGTAACTCTCCTGTTCATAAATAAAAAAAAAAAATTTCTGAAACAGCTGTAGTCAACCACAATCCATTTGTTGTTATCATTTATATATATAGGATCACGGTTTCGATTCCCAGACAGGGTGTTGTGAGTGTTTATTGAGCGAAAACACCTAAAAGCTCCACGTGGCTCCAGCAGCGGATGGTGGCGAACCCTGCTGTACTCTTTCACCACAACTTTCTCTCACTCTTACTTCCTGTTTCTGTTGTGGGTCTTATCACACTGTGTCACACTGAATATCGTGAAGGGTACCCATTTCTGTGGAGTGCTCAGCCACTTGCACGTTAATTTCATGAGCAGGCTGTTCCGTTGATTGGATCAACTGGAACCCTCGACATCATAAGTGACGCAAGGCCAACAACAACAACAATATATATATACATATATATATATATATATATATATATATATATAATCAGCTGCATCTGCTGACGTTCAAACTGCTTTTATCTTACGTGCTTTATGTTCAAACAGGTCAGATCCAATCTCTCACACTAACACTTACCTGCAATGTCATTCCATAAAAAAAAAAACAATAAACAATCACATCATCAAAATCTCGAAACTATGGGATAATGCACAATTAATTCAAAACTGTGTGAATAAATATGTATTACATTTGAAAGAGTAATCTGAATGCTAAATGGTTAAATTGCAAATATGAAAGTCTAATGTCATAATTTTCACTTTTAACACTGTCAGAAAACTTTGATTTCACTTGCCAAACAGTGCAGCAAATTTAAAAATCAAATCAGAGTTTGTCAGGTGAAACTATATAACAATAGATGCAGCTACAGTTCATAATTTAATGTGCCATGTGGAGTAGACTTTGCTGACAAATATTGATGCTGAGTGGATTTCTGAAATGGGTGAGTTATATTCTTAAGCAACATATTTTTAATTGATTATGTGACATTTCAATACCATCTTTAATTTTACACACGCATGCACACATACCATATACACACCACGCACACACCATTATAATGGATACAGAGTGTGCCTCCCATGCACATTGCAATTTTGGCATGAGTTTTTATATTTTTGGTTGTGTGTTTTCTTGGTTTTGTTTGTTTGTTTTTTGGTGTAGTGGGGGTGCCAACCAGTTTTGCTGAATGGACTAGGTGAACTTCATCATAACAATGCCCCAACAAAGCATATAGAGTTTTGAGCAAGACTTCCTCAACCCTTTGATCTATTCATTTCTCAGGCCAATCTAAAAACTCACCTGAATGCATTTTATTGTGATACCAGCTTCAGATATTTATATACTCTCTCTCTCTCTCTCTCTCTCTCTCTCTTTCTCCAATTATCTGTATTTGTCTGTCTATCTCCCCATCTCTTTCTCTCACTCTCAATATATATGTGTGTGCATGTGTGTATG
>NC_068990.1:56770949-56771758 GCF_001194135.2 Octopus bimaculoides | reverse complement strand
ATATATATATATATATATATATATATATACATATATAAGAAGAAAAACATGAAGATTGGGAAGTCAATAATTGTTTATTATTAACTACAAATTAATCATCGTCGCTTACAGCTGTTTCAATTAATACTCAGTAAATATTAATTCATATGACCTGAGCATAATATCTTCAGAATCTGCTATAATGACTCCATAAATACATATAAAACATCCAAGGGTATATTTTTTCTCTCTGAAGATATTACACTCAGGTCATATGAATTTAATAATTAATATTCACTGAATATTAATTGAAACAGCCATAAGGGATGATGATTAATTTGTTGTTAATAATTAATAGTTATTAACTTCTCAATCTCCGTTTTCTTTTTCTTCTTTTATATGGATATAAACTATATGTTTATATATATATATATATACCTATTATTTTAAGGAAACCGATTCCTCAAAAATACTAGCTATTGTACCAGTATTTCCTTGGATGAAGCCATCCCTTCATGAGGTTAATGCATGCACGCATGCACACACACACACACAAATACTTATAAATACACACATAATCATATACTTATGTGTTGATAAATACACACGCACATTTATCTATATATGTATATCTCAAAATACACACACACACACACGTACATGTGTGTGTGTGTGTGCATATCTGTTCATATATATACATGTATATGCATATGTATTCATATATACATATATATCTATGAGAGTGAATGTGTGTGTGTGAGTGTGGATTTATAAACACATACATCATCAGCTTCCTTTGTACTGTACTTTTCCTTAATAAAAGAATGCCA
>NC_068990.1:56760784-56768405 GCF_001194135.2 Octopus bimaculoides | reverse complement strand
TCTCTCTCTCTCTCTCTCTCTCTCTCTCTCTCTCTCTCTCTCTCTCTCTCTCTCTCTCACTGTCAGACATACATACATGCACTCAGATATGTATGCCCTCACACCCATGCCCATAATATCACCTGTATATCTGCACAGGTATACATATCTAGCAGTGCAATACAAAGTCCTTATGTATTCTCTCTTTCTCTCTCCATCTCTTTCATCTTTATCTCTCTCTCTCTCACTTCTCCCTTTTACATATATAAACATACTCATAATATCACTTGTATATATATATATCATCATCATCATTTAACATCTCCTTTGAATGCTTGATGCTGATGATGATGATATGTGTGTTTGTGTGTGTATAAAAGTTAAAATCACAATACATACATGCATTATCCAATCCTTCTCTCTCTTTACCTATCATTCTTTCTACCCACTTCATGCACACACATACATACATATACACACACACACACACACACACACACACACACACACACACACACACACACACACACACAAATACAGAGGCCAACACATAATTATTCTCTTTGAAATATATTCTATCTATCTGTATTAGGTGTGGAGGCACATGGCTTAGTGGTTAGGGTGTCAGCATCATGATCATAGGATTGTGGTTTCGATTCATGGACTGGGTGATGCATTGTGTTCTTGGGCAAAACACTTCATTTCACGTTGCTCCAGTCCACTCAGCTGGCAAAAATGAGTAACGCTGCGATGTGTCCCGTCCAGCTGGGGAACACATACGCCATTGAAAACAGGAAACCGGGCCCATGAGCCTGGCTAGGCTTTAAAAGGACGCCTTTATTTATTTATTATCTGTATTAGGTGCAAGAATGCCTGCGTGGTTAACATTTTCTTTTTGGAACTTGGATCATTCAGAGTCAATCTGAATATTATACTTTGTATTTAGATTTCACTTAGGCTGATAATGAGTTATTTTGAAATCAATCTATAAATGGTTAAAAATAAAATGTTTGATGAGCACAGAGTGCAACATTAATTAAAGAATGGCAATGGAGCAGGAATTACATAATCAACATTATTAGTTTACAGCTGTTTCTGCTGAAAGAAGTAGTGCAATCAGACATGAGTGCTCATGCAATATGCTATAGCTTCCACAGAGCTACTACAATGAAATGTATGTTTATTTCAGAAAGTGTTTAACCTTTTAACATTCAGAATACTCTATTACATGCAATGCTTAATTGTTCACATTGTTTTGAATTTATCATACATTATGTTGTAGGTTTGAGATTTCAATGATGTGATTGTTTATTTTTAGAATGACATTGTTGGGTAGGAGTGAGAGGCCTAATTTGCCCAATTTGAACATAAAATGGGTACAGTATTTGGGCCTGATATAGCCAGTTTGAATACTAAAGAGTTTTATACATAGAAATGATTACCTTTGAAAAATTATATATATATATATATATATATATATATATATATATATATGAATGATGGGTTGGAAAATGTTAAAGCAAGTATAGTATAGATATTCATGGAGTAGAGCTCAAAGAAAAGAAGTATTTAAATTCCAACTCCTTCATCCAAGGCAGGTGCCTCAGCTCTTCAGAAAGTCAGCCAGAAGAACAATGCTTGTCAAGCAGCTCCCAAAGTAAAATGACAGATAAACACAAGTAAGTATAACGAGTATAGTTACATGGAATACTAAATATAGAGTATAGAATAAACATTACAAAATGAATGAAAAGAGTTATTTAGTAGTCATATCTTGACAGCTGTTTCGGGTGAACCTCTGCTTATGCTGTAACTGTGTTTATTGCATAATAAAAACTCATAATGTCCTAACTGTATGGAATAACACAAGTTCCTATGGGTATGTTAGCAAAGCCAAGTCACCATCTACAGAATAATATAGCTAAAAGCATGTTCCATAGCATTTACAAATATACAGGTTTAAAGGGAGCAGAGTGATGGGTAATAAGGAAAAACCTAGAGGGAGATGGGGCAAGATAATGAGCAAGGAATTAGTACTATGAAGACATTACTTGATGGGAACAAGTAAAAAGAGAGGTAAAGTAGATTATAAGGGAGGAAATGACCAAGACAACAGGAAGGTCTGTGACAATGTACTCAATAGCATTGACTGCTTGGTGGTAGTTGGTAAGTGTAGGTAGCATTGATATGTAGATACCAAAGAAAACAAAGGAAGTCAACAGGAAAAATATGAGGATCATACAAGGGAATAAGATTGTAGAACAAGGGAGGGGTGTACAGCACACTGTACATGCTGCCTTTGCCGCCAAGGTAAACATTTCTGTCTGCAGAGTATCTGAGAAAATTTTATATTTTTGATTATTTCAAACTTTAAGGAATGTAGACCATAATGCTGAATCACACCTAATATAGGCTGAGCAGTGTTTTCGTGTTTTCTGATATTCAAAGATTTAGTATTTTCTGGCTTTTTGAAAGACATATCTGGTTCTTCAAGGACACTTTATCCTCCTTATACTCTGTGGGATTGGTCTACATTCACTTCTAGCATGGCTAATACTTATGAAAGAATATATTGTTCAAGAAATGAGATTATAAAAATCACTTGATTTTTTTATTAGCTTCTGCTTCTTGCATTTTTCTATTATTTCTAGCTTTTGTTGCACTAGTTACATAAAGATTTCTGCCATTTGTTGACACTAAACGAATTATTCCCCAAAAAAGATAATTGCAGTCTTTGATGCTTATGGGAAAATATCTCACACTAAACACATTAGTTTTCTGATGTTTGCACCAATTGATTCCTCAATTAATAACAAGTATTTTTAGACTCATGTATTTTGTTTTGAGTTCACTTAATCTTATTATTTGATCAATTTGGTAATTTACCAATTGGATACAAAAATAACATGCTGCATATACCCGATATGCAATTTCAAATTTTTGCACTTCTGTATTTTATGTATAAGCCTTCATAAATGTGTTTGAGATTAGACTTACAAATGCACAGCTATTAGTATTCTTTTTGTTTTACTGATTTCCCATGATCATTTAGAGTAGATAAACACACATGTTTGCTGTTACATAATTACAGCACTTGCATATAGCTTTATTATTATTTCTCATATGCTTTTGGAACCTTTGTAAAACAAAGTGGTATAAAGAACTGCAGGGTTTTTTTTAGTGACATGAGCTGGTTATTCTTGAGCCTGTGCTTTCTCTGTGCCCCAATCGATATACCTGTTGACAACCTAACACCTTATAGGCTCTGATTACAGATTAAAAAGAGAAGAGCCCTGATTAATAGCCTGACATTATGCAAACAATATATCATGTGTATGGGAACAACTTTGGCCATAAGTCTACAGAATCAGGGATGACTTGAGAATAAATAAGAAATTCAAACAAAGTGCTAGATGTGTTAGATCATACAAAAGCTCTGGTGTGGAATACATTCTTGAGAGAACTTAAGCAAACATAAATTGAAGACAATTACTTTTACAAAGGATCGTTTTTCAAATAGCAACCACTTAGAGGTCCCTTGTTTGCATATGTTGGACTTTAATTTTAGTCAAGAGTTCTTTTGTTAACATAAGCACTGAAAGGTCTGTTAAAATGTTTACAGTCAAACAAGTATCTTTGTATTTTAGTATTCAATGCTAAAACTAAATCATCATCATCATCATTTAACGTCTGCTTTCCATGCTGGCATGGGTTGGATAGTTGGACATGAAGCTGGCTTACAGGAAGCTGTCCAGACTTCAACTATCTGTTTGTGGCATGGTTTCTACGGCTGGATGCTCTTCCTAATGCCAACCACTTACCAGAGTGTGGTGGGTGCTTTTTACATGTCTACATAATATCCGCACATATGTGGGTAATTGTGTGTGTGTGTGTGTGTATTTGTGTGTGTGTGTGTGTGTGTGTGTGTGTGTGTGTGTGTACCACATCTCCTGGTCCCTTGTCATAGCCTTTAAATGTTGAACCTCACTGAAGAAATGACAAGGGACTGGGAGATGTGGAAATTTGCTGTACTTGATAAGATAATGCTGTGTGCAGGTGCTGTAATTATGTAACAGCAAACATGTGCATTTATTTGCTCTAAATGATCATGGAAAATCAGTAAAACATAGAAAGAATGTTAATAGCTGTGCATTTGTAACTCTAATCTCAAATACATTTATGAAGACATCTATGGCTGCATTTATGCAGCACAAGCATGGGTGTGTTAACACAGCACAGGCATGGGTGCTTTTTAAGTAGCACCAGCACCCGTAAGGACAAACCTGTATGTGTGGAAAACAGTGCTTTTACTTAGCTTGGTGTGTCTTACCGAATAAAGTAATTTTCTCAATGAGGCTCAGTGTTCAAAGGAAATGGTAAGAGACTGGGTGTGATGTGGCACACACAGACACACACAAATGCACACGTATGTGTGGATCTCTGTCAATTTCAATGCTGACTCATTTCATTGTTGAATTTTTTTTATCAATTTATTCCTCAATAAATGACTGCATAAATGTGTGCATATTTTACAGACACATGCATTCAGAGTGTAGTTCTTCAGGGATAATCAGCATGAGAGAAATAAAAGTCAGGGCTGGCCCTTTTGATCAGTATTAGAAAAAAGCTGAAGGTCTCTGGCTCACAGGCCTTGTCCTCTAGGTCCAAGAGATGGAAACATTCTCAATGGTCAGACCACATTAGGATGGCCCAAGTTCATTCAGAGACATTTTGTGTTTGAGGGCATCAGATTCTACCAGATGAGGAAATAACAATTTACCCATCGTAACCTATATATATATATATATATATATATATATATACATATATATATATGTGTGTGTGTGTGTGTGTGTGTGTGTGTGTGTGTGTGTGTGTGTGTGTGTGTGTGTATGTATGTATGTATGTACATTTATATACTTATGTAAAAAAACTTTGTATAGAAAGATGGAAATGAACAAGCTTTAATCCAAATCCCTACAATTGTTTCTGTGGATTAGTGTCAGCTGGTAATTACTGAGTGTTCCACACCTGACGATGTAGAAGTACACAGCTCTTATGGGATTATATTAATCAAATAATATGTATAGTATGTAAAATACTCAGCAATTACCAGCTGATACTGCACAGAAACAGTCTTAGTGATCTGGATGAAACCCTGATCAATCCATCTTATTGTATTAAATTTTTTGCATGACTTCTACAGATATTAATAGATTTCTGCATGTATATCCAGTAAAATGAGAATTTCTGCTGTATAATAGCATATGGTAGCCAATAACTATAGAGGAGCTCTGGAAAAAGCACACTATAAGGTTAAGCACTAAGTGCACTCTGCAGGGAGGTTAGTATTAGAAAGGACAGTCACCTGTAAAAGTTTTACCAAAACAGTCATAGAAGCCTGATGCAGGCTTCTGCCTGGTTGGCACCTGTCAAACTGTCTCGCCGATGCCAGTATGGAAGGTGGACATTAAACGATGATGATGATATATCATCTCTAGCAGATGAGTATCCACCACCAAGGATGAGCATGAAGAACTCAAAACCATATGATATGGTGGTCTCCTAGCTGAAAGATAGTAAGGGTTCACTCCCTTACTTGCAATATATATCGGGTGCAGATTGCATCGAATAACCAGCTGGAAAAGGTGACCTCCTGGGGTTGCCAATCTCTAACTGTTGAGGGAACCTGTGAAAGAGGTAGACCCAGGAAAACATGGATGAGGTGGTGAAGCATGATCTTCAAACATTGGGCCTCTCTGAGGTGATGAGAAGTGACCAAGACCTTTTGCAATATGCTGTACTTGAGAAAACAAGCCAAGTGGAATCATAGCCATGGCTAATGCTGGTGTCATGTAACTGTGGCACATAAAAGCACCCATTACATTCTTGGAGTGGTTGGTGTTAGGAAGGGCATCCGGGTGTAGTATAGTAGGGTCAGTTGGACACCATCTGTGAGAAAAACAGCATTACAATGCAATTCACTCTGATAGAAATTTGGAAATGACATGCTGTACTGCTTGGCATATGCACTGCAAGCTCCAATATGAACATTTCAGAGTGTTTGGGTGTCAATCTAAGGATAGTGCAATTTGAGGACATGTACCAAGAGTGATAAAAATCAAACAACTGGTCAACATCATGGTGTTTGGAGTGATTACTAGTGATGGTGATGTTATGCCTCCATTCATCTTCCCACACAGAGGCCTACATTAAGTGCCTGATAGAAGTACTGCTGCCCTAGGTCAAGAGGGTGGCAGCTGGAACACCATATCTCTGGCAACAGGACTCTGCACCATGCCACACAAGCAGGAGAATCCAGTCATGGTTGTCAGACAATTTCTGCGACCACATCAACCCTAACATCTGGTCACCTAACGCCCCACACTGCAACTCCCTTGTGCGAGAGACCAACAAAACAATATGTAACATCAAAGATGAACTGAAGACAAGGATTAAGGCAGCATTCACCAACTTAAATAAAGAGATCATCCAGAAGAGCTGCAGGAGATTCTGAAGTCGTCTGCAAGCTATGGTTGAAGCCAATAGCAATTTTATTGAATAAATTTACTGTTTAGTATTTCAAGATATTTTTATGTAATTTTGGTAAATATATCTTTTAAAATGAGGTGTCAGTGTTATTTTCATCTTTGTGTAATTTAGACAACAGTTTATTCACCACACTCTGTATATGTATGTATATATCTGTGTGTATGTCTTTGTATCTCTGTCTATTACCTCATACCACTCAACAGCCAGTTTTTGTGTGGTTATGTCTCGGGAGAGACCAACAGAATAAGTACTTGGCTTAAAAATTATATGTATACATATATATATATATATATATATATATATATATATATATATATATATATATATATATATATATATATATATATATATATATATATATAAGTCTAGGGTTCAATTTGTTCAACTGGTGCTCCAGCATGGCCGTAGTCAGCTAGATGAAACAAGTAAACAGGTAAAAGAATATTGTATCTGTCAGTCACAGTTGACCATGTAGCTTCATCTGTCAAACCTGTATGCACAAGCTTGGTTCTTTTATGGAAGGTTAGCAATTGCTCCTGTACACAAGTGTCCCCATTCCATGTCACTGACACGTCCTTGAAAAAGGGGTCTGTAAGGCCAAACAAGACCCAATATTGTTGAAGCTATTTTTGTAAGAACACAAATTGCTGGAATAATTACAGCAAGGTATTCAATACAGCTTTCTAACAATTTTGTTAATCATCACGGATCGATACTTTCTTTTACCAACCGCTGAAAATCTGAATGGTAAAGTTGATGTGGTAGGATTTGAACTCAGAAAATTGGATGAAATACTGTGAGGCACCCTAACTAAAACTCTAACAACTTGTTTCGTGTATATATGTAGATATAGTTATAGATGTATGCATATATATAGTATGTAGAAAAGGAGTAGGTAGTAACTCTATAAGATGTACCCGGTGCAAGCTATGGACACATAAGAGGTGCAGCAACATCAAAGGCAGGTTAACTAGCAAGTTAGTTTTTGTTTGTGGCAGATGTTCAGGTGCAATAAAGACTGCAAACAAACAGGAAACAACTTCTATCTCATTCCAGGGTGAAAAACTAGAGGTAGTCGATAGCTTCCGCT
>NC_068990.1:56759403-56759692 GCF_001194135.2 Octopus bimaculoides | reverse complement strand
ATATATATATACATACATACATATATATATGATATAGATAGATAGATAGACAGATAGATAGACAGATAGATAGACAGATAGATAGACAGAGAGAGAGACAGAGAAAGAGGTAGAGTGGTAGATAGATAGATGTACATACACATATATACATACATGCACATACAACATTCATAAATATATATACACACATATATACACAGATAGATTCATATATATATATATATATACACGCACACATACATATGTATACATACATTATATATATATATATATATATATATATATACAT
>NC_068990.1:56758342-56759390 GCF_001194135.2 Octopus bimaculoides | reverse complement strand
TATATATATATATATATATATATATATATATATACACACATACATTATATATATATGCATACATACATATGTATGTATGTATGTAGATATCTGTTTGTATAAGTGCATACTTCCCTGTGTGTGTAAAATAAATGTGTGTAAGTGAACACAAAGAAAGAATTGTTTTTCGGAGAATTAAGTATCTTTCTCTTCTGAAACTAGATGTTGTGGAAAACTGTTGGATGTCAGAATATATATGATAAACTGCCAGGGGATATGTTCAAAGGTCTGTGAATTATACAATAATAAAATATACATTGACCTGCTTCAATAATTAAGCTTATTTTATCAGCAGAAACTTTCCACACACCATGTAGGATTATCACGAATAGTTAAGGTCATGTTTGGCAGATATTCAGTATGGTTTGTAGAAGCATCAGGAATACTGTCAAATCTCTTGATAGCATTCTGTTTATCAAAATCTGTCTCTCATAGGATGATGAAAGCATTGCCTAAGTAGATGGGAAAATGCAAAAGATTTTTGGCATTTCTTGTGGATCTGTTTCAAATATCTTCTTAGCATATATTTACATTTTGAGAATTTGTTTTGCACTTCAAATACAATCTGGAAAGAATACAACTTGAAATATCAAAAGCTTTAATTATTGTCTATATTGGTTTGTTCTATGGAGATAGCATTCTATTGTTCTATTGTGCTTTTGCTAAAATAGTTTTTAAAATCATAGATAGGCAGGTCTCTGTTGAAGTAATAGCATAAAGCTCACACAATGACATCACTTTATTTAAATGGCATGTAATTTGGGTACCATTTGAGATTACAGTTCAGGGGCAGCAATGACAAAAATCTGTTTTGCATATAGTTTATGCCTCCCACCTCTCTATCTATTTATCTCTCTCTCTCACTCTCTCTCTGTTGGAGGGCTCATAAAATAAACTTACTGAAAGATCGTAATATATTCAACAATGAAAAATTATAACATGCTCACAGAGTCACTGTCACACACAGACAGACATACATATATATATATATATATATATATATATATAT
>NC_068990.1:56755180-56758047 GCF_001194135.2 Octopus bimaculoides | reverse complement strand
ATATATATATATATATATATATATATATATATATATACATATATGTGTGTGTGTGTGTGTGTGTGTGCATGTATGTATGTATGTAAGTATATACGTATAATATAGCAGTACTTAAATATATTGATTATGTATTTTATAAAATGCAACCATTACCTGGTACAGAACTCAATACGCTAGGTAGAGTGAATAGATCTTCTTTTACTTGTTTCAGTCATTTGACTGCAGCCATGCTGGGGCACATTGCCTTGAAGAAATGTTAATCAAATGAACTGACACCACTACATTTTTTTTTTTAAGCCTGGTACTTACCCTATTGATCTCTTTTGCCACACTGCTATGTTATGGTGACTTAAACACACCAATACCATTTGCCAAGCGTTGGAATGGAACAAGCACAGACTCAAAGACACAGTCGTGGTGCTGATGCCATATAAAAAGCATCCAGTCAACACTGTGAAGTGGTTGGCATTTGGAAGAGCATCAAGCTGTAAAAATCATGCCAAAACTGACCTCACCTGTGCTAGGGCCACATAAAAAGCACTGAGGGGTTGGTTTTAGAAGGAGCATCCAGCCATAAAAACTCTGCTGAATCGGACATCAGTTTCCAACAGCCAAATCTACTCACAAGGCTTTGATTGGTCTGGGGTAATAGTAGAAGGCACTTGTCCAAGTTGTCTATAGATTCATTGGTCACTGTGCAAAACAGTATGGATATCAGGTAGCTGATAAGTGGCCAGTATGTTCCCATGCTGACCAAAACAAACCTAAAATATACTGGGACTTCAGAATGCAAAACCTGAAAAAAATGCCACGAAGTATCTTGTTAAAGTTGCCAACAATTCAGCTAACTTGACACCTTAGTGTTTCATATTAAGGTACATGCCCAAACTTTTTAGATTTAGGATAAGATAATATCATTGATCTCAGTACTTGCTTGATATTTTACCTTATCTTCCCCAGGGAGAAGAAAGTCAAAGTTGACATCAGCAGGAATTGAACTCAGAATGTAAAGAGCCAGAGCAAATAACACAAGACGCTTTGTCGGATGCTCTACCACTTCTGCCAGTCCACCTAAAAGATATAAATAATATCCTTGGAAATTTAACACAGATCTATGGGACAACTTCTACATCGTCACTTGATCTGCTAATTTCAGATGCTAACTTTTTCATTATAGATATTTATATAGGAAATGGTTTGTAAAATGAGTTCTAAAATGTATTAGAAATCACTAACAAATAGTATTTGAATAGACAGATATTGGATTGCTAGTTCTTTCAGTTAAGAAGAATACAGACTAGAAAGGTGTGTAAAGTTATATCTGAGAATGTTGGATCTCTCAGGACTAATCCTGCTGCTGCTGCTGTTGTTGTTGTTGTTGTTTAGCTTCACATCTTCCATGAATGGGCAGACCTATGACCAAAAGCATTTATTTTTTTTTTTTCTTTAGTGCATATAAACACAAGGGAGATTTTAAAAAATTCTTCTTTGCTTTAACTGATTCCAATCACTGGGCTGTGACCATATTAGGGCACCAGCTTCAAAGGTTTTTTTGTCAATCATATTGACTCCAGTACTTATTTCAATCTGATATTTTATTCAGTCTCTGACGTTGAGCAGGAAAGAAATGTACACAGCAGAAACAGCAGTACTAGCATATAGATTAATAAACATAAATGCAGGCACACATACATTCATGCACACACACACAAGGTTGTCATCTGGACAGTTTTATCCATCAAATGCCACTTACAAGTTATTGGTTAACCAAAGTCAATAGTAAAAGCCACATGCCCAAGGGGCCACACAGAAGGATTCAGTCCAGGATCACATAACTGCAAAGTGGCCTTCTTAAGCACCTGTCTCTGCCTGCACAAATAATGGTGTGATCTGAGTGAAATTTGGTTGCTATTTCTAGTAGACTAAGCAGCAGTATAGAGGCAGAGTGGAGGCACCATCAAGATAACTGGAAAGAAGCTGCTTTTCAAACATATCCAACCCATGTTTAAATGGAAAAATTGATGTTAAAACAATGATAATGGTGATGATTAATATAAATGTGACATGCCTTATCCCTTCCTCTACAGCCATGTTAGTCAACAAAGGATTAATGTGAAAACATTGTTTGGATTGTTTGGTCACATTTAGAAACCAGGTACTCTAACAATTTTGATTGTATTAAGTGAAGATCTTACATAGTTGTAAAATGTGTAGGTGGCTTCCTTTCAGAGAAAGAGAGATATTCAATCAGTAATTAAAACAACACAATTAGTTGCTGAATATCTAACTGAATTTTCAAATAATGTTTGATGAACATATCTCACAGGAAATTAAACTTATTGACCTATTTTCGATAACTTTCTTATTGGTTTGTTATCACCAGTGCAAATAATCCAGAAAATGTAGTTCCTTGGCATCAAAATGTACCAAATATTGTTTCTTATTAGAGTGATTTGCTGATTTTACTGGGATTTAAAAGGAAGAGGAAAGAAGGCTATGGTGAATAGTGGGGAAGCATTGAAGAGAGAAAGTTGGAAAGACTAGTAAAATTGCATCAAGAAATATTTTCTGAGAACAACCGTAGATCCTGAGTAATGTTGCAATAACTAAAATCTGTGTCTTTACATATTTGGGGCAATATAAATATTACTTTTCTCAGAAGTGGCTGAGTGGTAAAAAGCTTGCTTCCAAACCACATGGTTCTGAGTTCCGTCCCACTGCATAGCACCTAGGGAAAATGTCTTCTATAACCTCGAGCCAACCAAAGCCTTGTGAGTGAAATTGTTAGACAGAAGCTAGAAGAAGCCCATGGTATATGTATGTATGTATATATATATATATATATATATATATATATATATATATAT
>NC_068990.1:56749084-56755150 GCF_001194135.2 Octopus bimaculoides | reverse complement strand
TGTATGTATGTATGTATGTATGTATATCTGTGTGTGTGTGCGTGTGTTTGTACTCCCACCCATCACCACTTGACAACCGGTGTTGGTGTGTTTACATCCCCATAACTTAACCGTTTGGCAAAAGAGACTGATAGAATCAGTCACAGGCTTAAAAAATAAGTACTGAGATTGATTTATTCAACAAAAAAAAAAAAATCAAGGTGGTGCCCCAGCATGGCCACAGTCTAATGACTGAAGCAGGTAAAACATAAAAGGTAAAAGATATGCTTTAACCCAACGTCTATTAAAATAGATGTTAGTGTCCCATTTCCAAAAAGTTCAAGCAAGCATTTTGATCTTGCTTGTGTATTGCATTGTTTCACTCTTTCAAAATTGATGGAGATCATCCTTTTATAGCTTTTTGAATCTGTCACTCTTCTTAACGACTTCCAGATCAGCTTTTTTGAAGCCATATCTATTGGAGACCTACATTTCTTTCTAATACACAAGTGTGTTCTTACCTGCGAGAAATTTGGTGAAAAGGTCACTATTCCCTCAACATCAGCAATGCTTTCGACTATGTCTGGTACACAAAACTTCTGTCAGAACTGCCCATGAATGGCTTCTGTATGTTGGATTAGAGGCTTTCTGTTAGACCACATTATCATGACTAAAGGAACTCTCTCTCAAAGATCTCTCAACTAAAGGAACTCTCAACTAAAAGAACTCTCAACTAAAGGAACTCTCAACTAAAGGAATTCTCTCTCTCTCTCTCTATTCCTCCTTCTAGCTCCCCCTCCCTCTCTCACAAACTAAAAACTCTTGGCTTACTACTCAAGGTTCATTCAACCTACATTCAGTGATCTCCAGCATTGTTCAATCTTAAGTAGACGATGACACCCCTAATTAATTATAACCTTCTACACACAAGAATCATCCATATATAACCTCGAGACCCAAGACAAAATGTGCATTGACTCAATGACCAACAATCTCAAAACCATCTGCCCAAGTGACTAGGTTACCCTTTACTTTTCAATAAGAAAGATATTAGGTTGAGGAAAAAGTTTGTATGCTGTGTTAAAATAATGCCTTTTTTTTAATATATTTTTGTGGTGTTTGTGTTCATTCAGTTCAGGTCATGTTCAATGGTGACTCAGAATGCACAAACTCTTTCCTCAACCTAGTATAATAACTGCTCATATCAAGCAACTGTTATTGCAACCACTATCTCTTCAAAATTAACAGCACTGAACTTGGACTGTCAAGGTCTCTACAGTATTTATAGTGACCTTAAAGGTTCTAGATACATGCTATTAATTACCATCACTGGTAATTACCATCCTTGCCAACCAGGATTGCATGACAAGGATCACATTCAGGGCCAGATTAACACTCGCAGAGGCCCTTAGCACTTAAAGGATTTTGATGCCTAATATATATGTAATTCAAAGTATAAGCAAAAATAAATCATAAAATAAATTCTAATTTTTCAAAACGAAACAAAACTAACAGTAAGATGGAAAATAATCTTCCACTTTATTTTTATTTGAAACGTTTTCTCCTACTTTTTTTTTTTTATTGCAAAGTCTTTGATCAGATCCTCACTATGACATCATGAACACTTTGACATTATGTTTCTGATCATATAAACCACTTCGAATATTATTTTAGCAAGTTTAAAGGGATTTCTTTTGCACTGTAAACCATTTACCATTTGTGAGGTGCCCTAAGCATGTACTTATGTTGCTTAATGGTTAATCCAGTGATAGTTGTATCTCTCAAAGACTGACCTCCCTGTTCAAAGCCAGAAATTATTTCAGCCCTCATCAAATACTAATTACTTACTGTCAGGTAAGACCCATAGCTCTCACATTAAGTACAAAGTTGCTGATACATACACAGACACTACAGGTCACTCGACTGAGTTACTTACGAACACACTTCCACTGCTTCTCCACAGATATGCTGTTTTCTTTCTCTCTGTGTTTTTGTCTTTTCTGCCAATACTACAATGAGCATCACTAGTTTCATGCCACTTAAACACAAGGATTCTTGTCTCACTTGTCTCTCTTCCTTCCATCACCCATTTGTGTCCCACCTCAAACACTGCACAAAACATTGTCCTTTCCTTTGTTCCTAAAATGGCCATCTTTTTTTAATTCTTTCCTTGTACATATTTTTCTTGCAGCTATTGACTTGCAACAGTTAATTAAAGATCCATAAAAGTCAAGGGTACAACCCCACACACTTCAAACTTATCCAATAAAAAGAAAGTTAGGGGTAGACTTGCAGAAATGTTAGAGTGTTGGGAAAATGCCTTGAGATACTTTTTATGGATCTATATAACCCTGAGTTCAAATCCAGCATAGGCCAACTTTGCCTTTTATCTTTTGAAGGGCGATAAAATAAAGTACCAGTTCAGTGTTGTGATTGATGTAACCAACAAATATCCTTCCCTAAACATTGGTGGCCCTGTGCCTAAATTAGAAACAATTATTATATCTGTCAATGCATGAATACATATCTTCATTTTATTTTTAAGACAACTGTTCTATTTGTTTTGCAGAATCCTTCAGCTTGGTGGTTTTGTTGGCAAGAATTATAATTAACACTATGAATTTTTTTTTTTTTTTTTGTAACTGTGGACAAAATTTTAATTGTTTAAAAACCATTTTGGAGAAGTTGTGAGAAATATGTGTTAACTATATCTCTTAACCAGATGTGAGAGAGAAGTGTTAACTATCTCATCCAATAAGTGTGAGGAGCATGTGTTAGTTAACTAGCTTTCGGAATTCCATGTAAAAGGGAAGTGTTAACCAAGTCAGCTAGTCCTCGGATATAAGACAAATGTGTTAACCATCTCACACAATCAGTGATGCAAATATGTTGTTGATATTTACACTCAAACTAAAGTGACAAGCAAGTAGAATTGTTAGCACTCTGGACAAAATGCTTAGCAGCATTTCATGTCTTTACATCGAGTTCAAATTCTGCCAAGGTCAACTTTGTCTTTCATTCTTTCTGGGTTGATGAAATAAGTACCAACTGATTACTAGGGGGTCGATGTAATTGACTTGCTCCTCCTCTGAAATTGCTGGCCTTGTGCCAAAATTTCAGACTGATATTTACACACAAATCACCTCTGGTCAAACACCTGTATGACCAAAAGCATTCCAGTCATGGCCACTTCATCTATATTTGTTCAGATATCATATCTCTACAATTGCATCATCCAACATCTCCTTTTATTTATTTAAGATATTAGGTGGGGATATGAGAAAAATAAAATTGCTATTTTTAGTAGGTCAAATGACTATGTATTTGGCTTCTTGTTGAAATATAAAAATAACGACAAGGGTTCCAGTTGATCTGATCAATGGAACAGCCTACTCGTGAAATTAACTTTCAAGTAGCTGAGCACTCCACAGACATGGAGTGTGACAAGGCTGGCCTTTTGAAATACAGGTACTACTCATTTTTGCCAGCTGAATGGACTAGAGCAACGTGAAATAAAGTGTCTTGCTCAAGGACATGATACATTACCAGAAATTGAATTCATGACTTTATGATCATAAACCAAATACTCTAACCAGTAAGCCATGTTCCTTCACAAACATGTGTATACTCTTTACCTTTCTAAGGAAGTTAGTGTATGGGTTGAGAGAGATTTAGAAGCTATGTCTAGCTTGTAGATTGAGTAACCACACAAATGCTAGCTGTTAATATTACTATATAGAGTAAGGCGGTGAACTGTCAGAATCATTAGCATGCTGGGTAAAATGCGTAGCAGCATTTCGCTTGTCTTTACATTCTGGGTTCACATTCCATCGAGGTCCATTTTGTCTTTCATCCTTTCAGGGTCAATAGAATAAGCACTAGGGTCAATGTGATTGACTTAACCCATTCCCTGCAATTACTAGCCTTGTGCCAAAATTTGAAACCAATATTACAATAGAGTGTAAGGTGGTAATCTGGCAGAATCTCAAGCATGCCAAGCAAAATGCTTAGCCGTATTTTGTCCATCTTCACATTCTGTGTTTAGCTTCTACCAAGGTTGACTTTGACTCTCATTTTTTCAGGATCAATAAAATAAGTATGAGTTGGGCACTAGGGTTGATCTAATTGACTTACCCACTCCCCTCAAAATTGCTGGCATTGTACCAAAATTTGGAGCCAATATTACTATATAGAGGTTTGAAACAAACATTTTGGTGATGCTTCCAGTGCTTGTATTAAATGTAGACTCACAAGGGCAGTGAGCCCAAGATTTATCTCTTCATTGCCCTGCTTTATTCTTTTTGATTTAACTATGTTGATACAACATAAATAGTCTGTTTAACAAGTCTCTAACATTGCTACCTATGGACTTGCAAATATGTGTGTTTATATACAGAGCAAAAGTTTTGAATAGACAGGAGAAAGTGAAATAATGTATGGATGATGAGTTGACAGATAGCTAAATGGATGATTGAACAAAATGATGTGTGGTTGAACAGATTAACAAATATATAAAGATGAATGGATAATTGAATTGACAGATTAAGGTAAATAGATATTTAGATAGAGATAGATATAGAGATTAATAATAGCTAGATAGATTAAATGGATAGGCAGATAAAAATTTTGATAGGTAGAGAAATCGATTTATTTACCTGTTGGGACCAATCACTCTCCAGTTCTGAACACAGCTGATTTCTTATAGAGTGGGAATGATTGAGAAAACATGGGAAGAAAAATTAACTATAGTACTTGACGGTTACTTTATTTATTGACCCTGTAATTTTGAATGGCAAGGCTGATTTCAGTGGGATTTGAACTCTAAGCACAGAAGATGACAAAGAATGCTAAGCATTCTTTTCAACTATCTAGCTACTCTGCCAATTCATCAACATAATTGTATTAGATAAAGACAGATACAGTAGATAGATTGACAAATGCATGGACCAACTTCCTTATTAAACATTGATTTAAAATCTATCATAAAAGGCAATATTTTAATTAACAAAGACATTTAAAGTGAGATTGGGAACATTATAAAATATTACAGTAGATAGTATTTCATTCAATTTCATTTTCCAACACTTTGACTGTGACGAAATCTCTTAAATCCAACACCCGATACTGAACTAAGGACTTCATTTAACAGGGTTAAACTTCCTTTTGACACATACTCTTCTAAATGTTTATATTCTAAGATATTAATATGCCAAAGTAAATAATGAAAACAAGGAAAAAATACTTCCTTCAAACAGGATGGAAATCTTATTTTACCAATTACCATTTACTTGGTACTATAAATTTGTAGCTAGTGTGTCCAACACCTTGTCTAATGATTGCCATCCCTCTCTTGTTACTCCTACTTTCACTTTTGACAGATAAGAATCAATAAATCTGAAGAAAGATGTAAATAACCTCAGATATAATTTTGCATCATCATAATGAATATTTCCTTCTGTTTAATTAATATTTCAGGAACCTTCTAGTAGAATGACTCCTAAGCATGCAATTCGACATGGTTCGCTATCAGAGTAGATACTAACATTACAGTTATATAGTCAGACCTAACTACATGCAATTAACTCAAAAGGTCCCTTCTCTCCAATACAGACGAGAAGCATCTTGTGTTGGCATAGAACTATTTTGAGACTATAAAGAGATGGGTTGAGAACAGTGCAGTTCTGCTCCCAACCTAGCTTGCACCCCTGAGAGCATTACATAACTTTTAGTTGAGTTAAGACAATTAATATAATGGTTACATAGCCACAGCTATTTTCAATTGCTTTCTTCCAAGTGGTTCGCAGAAGCACACAACCAACCCTAGGTTTCGAGATTTCTCATCTAAATACCAAATGCATCATAAACAAACAACATTATTTCAATGACAAATATTTCTTCTCGCATTTTATACTTACATGTCAGAATTATCCCTTCAGACCAGACAAACCATAAATAAATTTATACACACATACCCACACACAGATTTATGTTGGTGCGTATATATAAGTGTGTGTGTGTACATATATATATATATATATATATATATATATATATATATATATATATATATATATATATATATATATA
>NC_068990.1:56739743-56745109 GCF_001194135.2 Octopus bimaculoides | reverse complement strand
GGATGGACAAAATAATGGAAAAACCTAGCATCCTAGCATCAGGATTTTGAAATATCTATAAAACCGTCAAAAGCTTCTTTATTTTTATCTTTTTTTTATTATTATTATTGCTTAATATGTTTTGCTAAATTTGCTGTTTCTTTTCAGATATCATCAAAAAAAGGTAATTAAAATTCATTAAAATGACAAATCTATCAGACTTTCAAAAAGGTCAACTTCTTGGTGCTCATGGCAGGTGCTAGTGTAATGAAAACAGCTGAAATATTTGGTGTATCAAGAAGTACTGTCTCAAAAGAAATGACAGCCTTTGAGAAAGAGGTAAAAACCTCCTTGTTGAAACAAAACTCCTGAAGAAAACCAAAACACTCAGATAGGGACAGTCAAACTCTTACACGAATTGTTAGAAAGGATCAAAAAAGTACAGCTCCCAAAATTACTGCAGAGCTTAATGACCACCTCAAGAACCCAGTTTGGACTGGAGTAAAAAACCTACAGAATTGGTCCCAAGAGCAGTGGAAAAATATTATTTTCTTGGATGTGTCACCCTTTACCTTATTTCCAACCACCAACCGAGTATACGAGTGGAGAGAGCCAAAACAAGCATTTGACCCAGACTGCCTTCTTCCAACAGTTGAACATGGAGGAGGATCAGTGATGATCTGGGTGGGGGAGGGCTATATCTGAAAAATCTGCCGGCCCAATGGTTTCCTTTCATTGCAGAATTAATAGTCAAGACTATTTAAGCATTTTATTTGATCAAACTCATCCTATGGTTGCGGAAACATGAGAGAAAAATTAGAAGAAAGAAAAAGGCAGAGTATGTTGATGTAAAAAATGGAATGAGACGAACGAAAAGAAAATTGCAGGATAATATAACAAAATGTATGCCAATGTCTGAGATTTAGCAGCTCAATCTGCTGATACATGACATGTTATGTAAATCTGCTAATTAAATGTATATTAAAGCATGAAACTTTTGTAATTGTGTATATTAAATGATATTTATATCTCACTGTATCGAATAACTTTTTTTGTTGATTGTACCTATAATAGAATTGTAAACTACATATACATATAAACCGTTACTTCCAATACATTGTTTTTCACTCTCCTTTTTTTTCTTTCTCCTTTTTTTCTTTCTCCTTCCTTTTTTTTTTTTTGAAGAGCATAGTGGTGAATTTGAACTATGTGTGAGTGTGTGAGTGTGTGTGTGTGTGTGTGTGTGTGTATGTATGTTTAATTTCATTATACTATCTTTCTTTTAATTTATACTTTATCATTTTTACATAGAAAACAGCAGAAATATTTATCATGTCACTCCAGCACTGTTGTACATTTAGTAGCATCTAGATTTGTCTCCATATTTTCTGAGTTGAAATCCTTTCAGTCGATAAAATAATTACCCATCCCTTGCAAATTTGTGGCCTTGCTTCAATTGAAGAAATCATTATTATTAGGAAAAGGCGGAGTTGGAGAAAGTATATTTCCAAATTTCTGTGGCAGAATATCACAAGGAAAAAAAATGTCTTATCTGTTCTCATCTTCTAATCGACTTCGATCAATGTTCACATCAATCGATGTGTGATAACAATAACATTTGTAATCAATGTTAGATTCCGTGATGCCAGCAGCAGATAATTATATGAAAGCTTAGCATTAAAGAATAATCTCTTTGGAGAAACTTGGAATTAGTATTAGTCACTTAACGTGCAAAGATCTGCTTTCAGCTTTCATAAAACATGGGAAAATGCCAAGCAATAAAACTTTAACCAAAAATGAGGAATCTTCAATATTATACGCATAAATACCAGGAGATATACAGAGAGAAACAAAGAGGGAATGGGCGGGAAAGGGTATTTCTTCAATTTCCTTTCCTTGTTTTCAGTGTGTAATCTGCTGATTACTTACTTCAAAGACACACAATGATGTCTCGGTATTGTCCCTCAATGTGGCATATTTCATCATATTGCAGCAGTTGGGTTATCATTGAATTGCGTCTACAATCAGGTTTCAAATCTCAGTGGTTCACATTTCTAATTTCTTGATCTTTTACTCGTTTCAGTCAGTGGACTTCAACCAAACTGGAGCACTGCCTTGAAATGCTTAGTCAAACATATCAACCCATGTACTTATTTTTTAACCCAGGTAGTTGTTCTATCAATTACAGGTAAGTTCACCACAGGGAAAGTTCAACGCCATCAATTCACCATGAAGAAAGTTTGCCATGAGGTAAGTTCACCGTGAGGAAAGTTTACCAAGAAAAAATATTCCTAGTATCTCACCATTAATAGTTAAAAACTGTTTTACTGAAAGAAAAAAAAAAAACAATGCGTAGGCGTAGGAGTGGCTGTGTGGTAAGTAGCTTGCTTACCAACCACATGGTTCCAGGTTCAGTCCCACTGCGTGGCACCTTGGGCAAGTGTCTTCTACTATAGCCTCGGGTCGACCAAAGCCTTGTGAGTGGATTTGGTAGACGGAAACTGAAAGAAGCCTGTCGTATATATGTATATATATATATATTTATGTATGTGTGTTTGTCCCCCCCCACCATCGCTTGACAACCGATGCGGGTGTGTTTACGTCCCCGTAACTTAGCGGTTCGGCAAAAAGAGACCGATAGAATAAGTACTAGGCTTACAAAGAATAAGTCCTGGGGTCGATTTTCTCGACTAAAGGTGGTGCTCCAGCATGGCTGCAGTCAAATGACTGAAACAAGTAAAAGAGTAAAAAGAGAGTAAAGAGTAATGAATTGATAACAATGAATTGATGATGATGAACTTATCAGACATGATTCTATCATTCTCTTTTATGGAACAACTAAATTAGGGGGACATAAACAAACAGACACCAGTTGTCAAGTAGTGGTGGTGGACAAACAGAAACACACATGCACACACACACGTGCACACACACAAACATACACACACACTCTACTGGCTTTCAGTTTTCCATCTACCAAATCCACCCACAAGGCTTTGTGGTCTGGGGCTATAGCAGCAGACATTTGTCCAAGGTGTCATGCAGCGAGACTGAACTTGAAACCACATGCTTGGGAAGCTTACAACTAACTTTTATTATCCCATGAGAAAACTGATAAAATGGAGCACAATAATGAAATGAAACACAATAACTTGAGTTGTGAATACAGAGAAATTGTAAATATTTGTATTAAATGATCTACTCAAGAAATTTTAACTGGCGTGATATCACAGTCTACTAATTCAATTATATTTATCATTCTGTTGCTTGATAAAATTGAAGACTTTTGTAGTTATGTCACTTTCATTAGTATCTCAAGGACGATGGGACACTAGGAAAACCACTCGATGGTACAGTAGATGGAAGAAATACTGTAAAGCATTTTCCCCATGCTTAATCTATTCTGCCAGCTTGGCACCTTCAAAAACAACAACAACAACAACAATACTCTTTTACTCTTTTACTGGTTTCAGTCATTTGACTGCGGCCATGCTGGAGCACCACCTTTAGTCGAACAAATTGACCCCAGGACTTATTCTTTGGAAGCCTAGTACTTATTCTATCGTCTCTTTTGCCGAACCACTAAGTTACGGGGACGTAAACACACCTGCATCAGTTGTCAAGCGATGTTGTGGAGGACAAACACAGACACACACATACATATATACATATATACGACGGGCTTCTTTCAGTTTCCGTCTGCTAAATTCGCTCACAAGTAAAGAGTAACAGTTAAGCCTTTTATCTTGCCCCATCAGTCTCATGTCCTTTGTCTTAACACCCTTAACTGGGCACAGCTCTGATGATATGACCATGTGGCCATTGCAGATCATTGATAGTTGTAAATACATCTTCTTCCCTCTTAACCACATGTCATTTTTCCTCATTCCTGCACTAACCACCCACCCATACTGTAATACAAATGTGATGAATAGCCACAGATCCAATGTTTCCAATGCTCTTAATCATGACTCTTGTGTTTCTCTGTCCCATATACTGGGGTCACAAGTGTATGAATGGAAATATATCTATTTCATTTTGTTTTGGCTGAGTCTTCCTTCCTCAGCATACAGTTGATGATACCCTAAGCCCTACTTTTCTTAATCAAGTGGATATTACCCAACGTATCTTTCAGTGCTTCTTTTAACTTTGGATGGAAATTGGCTTTAACTAGAGAACTGATAAAACTATAGGATATTGCTGTGAAAGATTATCTCTATTGTCTAAGAACACAAATATAGCTATTGAAGAGATTAAGAAAGGAGACATGCCGGAATTGAAAACCAGATAATAGAATTGCAGAACTCTGCTATCCTTTATTCTGCATGAACCATAAGCAAAAGTCCTCAAAACGAGGAAACTTGTTGTCCTTAATTCTCAAACCATGATAAATGTGAAATGATGATGATGATGATTGTGGTGTTTTTATGGTCATGATAAAAATGATCATCATGTTGACAACATTGATTAGGAAGACCACGAAGATAATGAAGGCAATGACAACAACAGCAAGAACAACAACAGTATCTAGAGTAAGATTTCGGTTCAGCTCTGAGCCAATATAAAAGCTTTGATCAAATTATGTCCATGTATTGTTATCATTATCATTGACATCATCATCTCATCATCCACCCAAGAAATAATTAATTTCATAATATTTCTAAACATTCAAGTTTATTAATTAATTAGAAACCATATGAAACTGCAACATTTCATTGGCTAGAATGTATTATCGTCATCTCTTCATCTACCGAATACTTTGGTTTCAAAAAGTAATTTCCTGCAAACACATGACAGTTTACTAATAATAATAATAATAACAACACGATAATTATAAGTGCTACTATTTACCTCAGGCTATTGTCATATAATTTGTTTAATCATCATTTCAACACAAATTGATTGATAATATGCATAGCTGATATATTTATGGTGCTAATTGTGTAATAATTATTCTGCATATATTTCCTACTTATTTCACAATATTACATTTATGTGAGTAGTAAAGTAGAATAAAGTTCCCAACAAGATACGTTTGTAATGCAAGATTGATCTCTGGTTTAGCAATCACACTTAAATTTTACCTCATATCTGAGATTTCTATCCTGAAGTTTTATGTTTTTATTGGTATTCTCTAGAGAACAGAAATTTACTCATGTTCTTTGCTGTGCTCAGATGAAACCGGTGTGACTGATGGTCATCTTGAACAGCATTAAATCACCAGCTACAGGAAGAATTTTACAGTTTTTACATTTTACCAAGGATATTTTTCACTACATCCTCTTTCCCAGTATACCAAGAGATATAGAGCAGTGAAAGACAGCTTAATGATACATAAAACAAAACACATATAACTATACACTCATGCATATATATATATATATATA
>NC_068990.1:56737393-56739400 GCF_001194135.2 Octopus bimaculoides | reverse complement strand
TATATATATATATATATATATATATGTATGTATATATATGTATGTATATATATGTATGTATGTATGTATATGTGTGTGTATATGTTTGTGTGTCTGTGTTTGTCCCCCCAACATCGCTTGACAACTGGTGCTGGTGTGTTTACGTCCCCGTAACTTAGCGGTTTGGCAAAAGTGACCAATAGAATAAGTACTCGGCTTACAAAGAATAAGTTCTGGGGTCGATTTCTTCGACTAAAGGCCGTGCTCCACCATGGCCACAGTCAAATGACTGAAACAAGTAAAAGAGTATATGTTTGTATGTATGTATGTATCGTATTTAATGTAAGTGTATATTGTTGAAAGGCAAATTTCAAGGGAGACAAAATTCATCCCAGCAGTGGCCAGTGAGAATGCCAGATGCATTTCAGCCTTCTTGAGCCTTGTCAATGTCTTGTACACAACCAAACTCATGCTTTGATAAAATTTGTCGCAACCAGTATATAGAAAAATGGTAAATAAACATTCATTAGTATTATGAATAGCCACAGATGTTTTCTCTTCTGTTATATGTATGACTAACTCCTTTAGCTTCTGGAGATAAGGCCAGACAATTGTTGTGCTCATGAAGGTTATTGAGCCAGATACAAGTGTCCACGACTGTCCTCTTATCCCCTGACAATAAACCTGTCCTTTTCTTTAATGATATGTCAGCTTTGTTGTACTGAATATTGAGATTATATCCCTTGCTTATGTGGAGCTGGTCTTAATTGCTATTTGTTAATTATAATACATCCTCAAGAGGTGGAGATAATTCTAATAAATCAAGTATTTTTGTTGTATGGTATTTGATGTACCAGTAATTAGCAATGATTTTCAAATACACACGACTGGCATCTTGGACTTACTTTTCTTAGCTCGTTTTTGTTAAAATCATAATCATATGTGCACTGCTGGAGAAAATCTTAAGACCAGAGAAAAAACTGTCAAAGTGAATTGCAGACCGATATAGTTGACTATTTCTCATTATAGATTCATTATTGGCAAATAGAAAAAGATATACAAAAACTTAAAGAAATGTTTAACATTTAATGCACAAAATAAGCATCGCATGAAAACTAACAATATTTTGCTCGGTCACAAGTTTAAGACCAAGACAAATAACAAATGAGAATAATGAATAAATAGTAAACAAGGGGGTTCAATAGTTCAAGCGTTTGCAAGAGGCTGTCTGGAATGTTACACCAGGAGGTGACTGGAGAAGAGCATCCACAGTCTCAAATTCTGTTCCATTTTTACAAACGCCACTCGTCATCCATCCCCAAAGATTTTCGGTGGAGTTTAAGTCAGAACTTGGAGAATGATTCAAAAGATGAACGTTATTTATTCTGAAGTAATCCTTTGGCCAGCGAGCATTCTGGATTGTAGCATTATTAATAAATCCAGTCTTCTCCACATAAAACAAGGACTTTCAATCAAGAGTGATGCCCGCCCCAACACACCAAATAGTCAGCTGCTGTTTGACGCTCCCGCACAACCTGAAGTTCTATAGTTCTTCTGTTCAAGAAAGCACCCCACATCATGACATAAAACATTCATCCAATTGTAAACGTCCCAGATCTGTATCGATGCCCAAAACATTTAACCTTCAAATACCTCACTCCATCAAGCTATAAGTATTGAGAAGAAACTACTCACCACTGTAGCAAGCAGCTGCAACACAGTGACATTTTCAACTGTCTCTACTATACAGTTCTCCTTTTAGTTCTGACAGAGATATTTGGTACTGTGGTAAGCTCTACCAACATGATTTGTCCTGGATACCTGAAAACGGAGTCTTCCCAACCTGTGGTCCGCGGAACCCTGGTGGTTCCCAAAGGTAGTACTGGAAGTCCGTGAATACGTTAAGCTAACAGACCTTTCAATATCCTGGTATCCAAGGCGGTGAGCTGGCAGAAACGTCAGCACGCCGGGCGAAATGCTTAGCGGTATTTCGTCTGTCTTTACGTTCTGAGTTCGAATTCCGCCAAG
>NC_068990.1:56736649-56737383 GCF_001194135.2 Octopus bimaculoides | reverse complement strand
TATTTCGTCTGTCTTTACGTTCTGAGTTCGAATTCCGCCAAGGTCGACTTTGCATTTCATCCTTTCGGGGTCGATAAATTAAGTACCATTTACGCAATGGGGTCGATGTAATCAACTTAATCCCTCTGTCTGTCCTTGTTTGTCCCCTCTATGTTTAGCCCCTTGTGGGCAGTAAAGAAATAAGAAACATTAGCATGCCGGGCGAACTGCTTAGCGGTATTTCGTCTGCCTTTACATTCTGATTTCAAATTCCACTGAGGTCAACTTTGCCTTTCATCCTTTCGGAGTCGATAAATTAAGTCGATCTAATCTGCCCACCTCTCCAAAAATTTCGGGCCTTGTGCCTAGAGTAGAAAAGAATATCCGTGGGTCCATGGGAAAACTCATTTAAATAAAAGGAGTCCTTGGTAGTGAAAAAGTTGGGAACCACTGTCTTATACTATCACCTAATGTATTACAAAACTTATCATATATAGACGCAGGTGTAGCTGTGTGCTAAGAAGCTTGTTTCCCAACCACACGATTCCAGGTTCAGTCCAACAGCGAGGCGCCTTGAGTAAATGTCTTCTACTTCAGCCTCAGACCCATAAAAGCCTTGTGAGTACACACAAGAGAGAAGCCCGTCATATATATATATATATATATATATTAATAGTTATCGCCATATTGGCGATAACTATTAATTTCCAGTACCGCTGCCGTAGTCTCCTTTAGAGAGACTTAGAAATATTAAT
>NC_068990.1:56733105-56736621 GCF_001194135.2 Octopus bimaculoides | reverse complement strand
ATATATATGTATGTGTGTGTGTGTGTGTGTGTATCTTTGTGTCCGCGATTGTCCCCACACACGCACCATTTCTTGACAACTGGTGTTGGTGTGTTTGCGTCCTTGTAACTTAGCAATTCGACAAAACAGGTCGATAGAATAAATAACAGGCTTTAAAAAGAAAGTTCTGGGGATGATTCATTGAACTAAAAACTTAAGACGGTGCCCCAGCATGGTCGCAGTCAAATGACTGAAACAAGTAGGCGCTGGCATGGCTGTGTTGTAAGAAGCTTGCTTCCCAACCACATGGTTTTGGGTTCAGTCCCTCTGCGTGGCACCTTTTGCAAGTGTCTTCTACTTTAGCCTCACCCCCGTTCCATCACCAAGCCTTATGAGTATATATTTGGTAGACAAAAACTGAAAGTAGCCAGTGATGTGTGTGCGTGTGTGTGTGTGTGTTTGTCGCCTCTCCACCGTTTGATAACTGGTACTGGTGCGTTTAAATCCCCATTACTTAGTTGTTTCGCAAAAGAGACTGATAGATTAAATACCAGGCTTAGCAAAAAAAAAAAAAATTAAGCAATGGGTTCGATTAATTCAACTAAAAATTCTTCAAGGTGGTGCCCCAGCTTGGCCGCAGTTTATTGACAGAAACGAGTAAAACATTCATATCTACGTATACACGAATTTAACTTATTTTTCGCCTCTCAACTTCTTTCTCTATCTCTTTTTTAATCCCTTCTCTTTTCCTTTCATAATTTTCTTGTTTAAGCAACTATATATTTTAAATGGGAAGGCACGTGGCCTTTGAGGTTGGGTGTGTTGCACTCGCGATCGTAAGAGCATGGTTTCGATTCCCAGACTGGCTGCACATCATGTTCTTGAACAAAATATTACGTTTCACTTTGCTCCAGTCCACTCAACTGTAAATGGATAACCCTGTAATGGAATAGCCTTCAGATCAGGAAGAATGTTGGCCTGTTCACCCAGCCAGCCAGTGGCATCGTTCAAAAGCTAATACAATGCAAAAAACATTCTGACCAGCGATGTATATCAACATCCGATTGTCCGGTCAATCACATAATCACTCGATATTTTAAATACTGACGTGTTTTTTTATATGATTACTTTTACCTCTGGGTGCACAATGGCCCGGTAGACACGCGGTCGTAGGATCGCGGTTTCGATTCCCAGACTGGGCGTTATGAGTGTTTATTAAGCGAAAACACCTAAAGTTCCATGCGACTCCAGCAGGGGTAGTGGCGAACCCTGCTGTAGTCTTTCACATAACTTGCTCTCACTCCTTCTTCCTGTTTCTGCTGTACCTGTATTTCAAAGGGCCAGCTTTGTTACACTCTGCCTCATGTTGAATCCCCCCGAGAACAATGTTAAGGGTACACGTGTCTGTGGAGTGCTCAGCCACTTGTACGTTAATTTCATGAGCAGGCTGTTCCGCTGATCGGATCAACTGGAACCCTCATTGTCGTAACCGACGGAGTGCCACTACTATTAACTCTGCTATGAGGATATTTCATTTATATATGTATGCTTTAACTATATTGGTTTCAAAGTTTGACACAAGGTCAGCAAGTTCGGGTAGGGAGTAAGTCAGTTACGTCGACTCCAGTACTCGTCTGGTACTTATTTCATCAGCCCCGAATGGACGAAAGGTAACGACCTCGGAAAGGTGAACTCAGAATGTGGAGGCAAACAAAATGCCTCTAAGCAAGTATGTAATGTGCGACTCTGTACTTGGTCGCTCATCTGCCAAAAATAGCATTGAAATCTCCTTCAAAGCAGATACTGTATCCTAAATCAGACAGTGATTATGACCAGAATTCTTTCTGTTATAGGTAGAAGGCATGAAATTTTGGGAAGCGGAGGATTAGTCGACACCAGCACACAAGTACTTATTTTATTGACCCCGAAAGAATGAAAGCAAGGTGTTCGGTAAGAACTGACTTGGGGCGAAACAGCAGCAAAGTGGCTGTAAAATTCGAAATCTGGGGTAACTAGTGAGATCTTGCATCGGCACGTTTAGTATATCTTCTTCCTATTTCTTTGTCCCCTGCTACCATAGTCTTTTCAGATATCTACGCTTCAAACTTTCGCTCTTTCTTTTCTTAAGGTTTCTCATTTCAAGTTTTATTTCACTGTTCTTCTGTTATTCCTTCATAAATTGTTTTTATCTTGTTTCACTTTAGCAATACATCACTTTTTAGTCAAGTGACAGCAGACTATCGGCTTTATTTCATTCTAAGCTATTATTCGATTCCCTTCTAGTTACTTTGATAAATAGACTCACCTTTCTCAGATTATAAACACCTATTTCATATACTTTTTTTAATATCAGCCATATTATTAGTAGAACCAATGTGAAACAGAAAATGAAATCTATTTGAATATTCTTCAATAATATCATTTCATAGTTATTCATTCATTCTTTATATTCCTTTAATACTTTAGATAGCTCTCTCTTTTGGCATATTAACATCTGATAAATGTTTACAAAGAAGACACAGTTTGAACATCAGTATAATCATTTACACAAGTATACTACTGACAGACAATACCCAATCTATTTAAACATACTTAGTTTTTCTCCTAAACTCCCAAATAAGTAGTAAATTGAAATCGTGTAATATCAGAGAAAATCTAATGATTTCGTTTTTGTATTTTTTTTTCTTTTTCCATCTCTTCTTGTCTTTCTCTATATCTCTGTCTTTTCTTGATCGTTCTTGGCGTGCTTGTATATTCTAGCCGATGGCGTGCTTGGTGAGATCGTCAAAGCTTTTTCATAGAAATGATGAAATGAAAGTTTTTATAAGGAGATTTTCTTGGTTCCAAATATCAGATGGTAAGAAATAGCAATAACAGTATTAATCTGAAGTGATTTATGCATTTCGTTCTCATATCGAGTCTTCAAGCCAAATCTCTCCGTAGTCATCTTTTTTTTTTCTTCCCCGCATATCCACTTAACAACGTCTACTTTTTTCTCCCTCCAACCTTCATCATGTTGTTCTCTATTTCGTTTAGAAACTGTTTCCGTGTTTTGTGAGATGTAGTATATACAAATATAACAAATTACCAAGCTGTCTTAAGTATCTACTTTAAAGGTAACATTTTTATTCAGGCACAGAATGTTTCCATTTATAAATAGACAGCTGTCGGAATCCTGGTTGAGAAGAGTTTCACAACTCCGATATGAATTACATTCCCTGCACAAAAATATATCATTGTAACATTAAAAATATCGATTTTTTGGCATAAATATGATGTTTCGAGAAAAGAAAAACCAGGTTGGATGACGTTCATGCCTTTTCTCAAAAGAACATTAGCGATGTTGTTCAGATGATTAGCATAATTGAATAAATTAGTTTGGATCTTTTTTAAAACGGGGGCCACATTTTTCATTAACGAAACACTTTGAAACTTGGATCACTGGTAGAATGTGTCATATAAAACATCTTTTTCTCTTAGTCTTCTTAAAAAAAAAAGAAATCCATAAATTATTCCATGTTAAAGTTGTCGTATTTC
>NC_068990.1:56725185-56733045 GCF_001194135.2 Octopus bimaculoides | reverse complement strand
CTCTAACCCTAACCCTAACTCTAACCCTAACCCTAACCCTAGGGTTAGAGTTAGGGTTAGGGTTAGGGTTAAAGCAAATTTAAAATGAAAAAAGCAAATAAAACGAAGAATCGTTTGTTTATGTAGTCGGCACTTAATGTATATCGGCTGAATGGACGTCAGTGATTGGTTGAAATTATCGAAATAAGACAATTTTTTACATGAAATAAATTCGAATACAAAAATATTTTTCTGTTCTATAACACAAAATAGATAAGTATACGAAGTTTGAAAGTCTTTCGGTACCAAAAGCACTACGTAAAACATTAATGAAAAATGTGGCCCCCGTTTTAAAAAAGATCCATTAGTTTAAATAAATACCAACAACGTAAAGGTGAGTCAACAGTCGCGGAAGGAGGGCGAATAAAGAATTATCTGTATTTTTCAATTAAAAAGGTTTGTATTGCTGTTGGTGGTACTTAACCCCAGGTCAGCGCTAAACCAGCAGACCTATGATTGTAAGCTCCAGCGAAGATTTAGCACCTCAGATATTTTTTACAGATGCTAAGTGAAATTTGGTTGCCCTTTCTAACACATTGTACAAATAAGAAGCTCCCTCGCTAATTCGAAAATTGTGTATTATTGTTTTTGTTACTGTTGTTTAACCCTAGTCAGCTTTGGTTGAACAGTCCTCTAATCAAATACGCTCAATACGGCTTACCATTTCTTCTTTTCATGTATGGTGTATTTCGAATTTACATTATCATGGATACACATGCATCATTCACTTTATTTTATTTATTTATTTATTTATTGCATGATAGGATATGATTTGAAAAAAAAAAATTGGCTGCTTATATTCAGCAGGTTCTCCATGCTCACTTCGTAATGTTACATATGCGAGCTAAGAGAGAACGATTCAGTGATAGATTATTGAACAAACTGAGAACAACCTTTTGTAATTTACAAAGAAAGAAATTAAATCATTTCACTGGTACACAGAAATAGAATATAAAGTGAAAATATGTATTTCACTTTCTACGGTGTTGTATTTGTTACTAAATATATGCTAGACACAAATAATTTGTAGGAAAGTGTATACAGAACCCACAACAGTCGACAACAACAACACACACACACACGTTATAACTAGGCTTTGAGGGATAAACACAATTTTTGCGCAAGTATATACCACCTGCTTTCGAGATTCTACGATCTATACATCAGTAAAAGCTAGAAATATTCTTGAATCCCAGGAATATCATGATTTACAGAGCGCGTTTTCTGTAAATATATAAATCTGTAATAATTCTTTTTGGGAACAGTACATAAAGTATAAATGATAGCGTTTATACACAATTTCAATATAATATATACTTACCCGAGTTCTTTTGGTTAAAATTTTTATTCAGTTCTTCCACGGTTTTGCTTTCCATCTCCATCAAGGACAAAGATTAGTGCTGTAGCTAATAGGGGAGCAAGGAGAGCGACAATTCCCACAATGCACATTTTTTTTTAAATTGTTGCATTTTCAACAATTCTTTTAACTCTTTTAGTTCACTTGTGTCCCATGGCCTTGGAAGTACTTCTCGAGTTATTACTTTATTCGACCGACCTCCCCTGTTTCTGAACTGTCTGCTCAATCTCCTGTGATGTGTTGGTGGCCACTGTGACATCTGAAGAACTCTGGACGATCTCGTGGAATTTCATCTTTTTCACGTCACATTTATTATCAGTTGTAAGTTTCATATGTAATGACATTGTTACTGAAGCATGGAATTAATGAATGTAGTATGCAGTTGCGTGTGTTATAACTAAAGAAATATTTCGCGTAATATAAGAGAATGACTTAAAACTTGTTTGGTACGTGTCACGACGTCTTTTTTTATGTGCTCGCTCCTCTTAACTTTAGAACCTGACTACGATGCAGTATAGACAGAAATATAAAGTGATCCTAGGATTGCCTGGTATTGTATTTTAGCTTACATAGAAGAACGAAAGGAAACTTCTAATTATGAAGGTCCTTCATTAAGTATCGTATGCATTCTATACGGCAGTGCTACTGAAAGTGGTGGTCTGTGGACCGGTGCCGGCTGGCGAGCTATCAGCTGCCGGTACGCGGCGTGTTTCCAGAAAAGAAAGTAACATTATGAAATGCTTATAAAATGGTTATGTAATATTGTATTATTTGTTTACAAAATAAATATAAGATTTTTAAAAATTGTCACTTTTTATTATATTCATTATATATATTGTTTCCGGTATAAATTAATATACTAAGAAATATTACGGGTCTCTGGCACATCTGATGTACCGATACGCCACATCAGATAGTTTGAGAAGCACTACTATACGGTATTCTAATGGTTCTTAGCTAGTACATTATTTGATCAGTAAAGTAAAGACCCCTTTCGGTTATGAATGACCATGGGATTGCACCTAGAAAGTTCCCCTCCGAAGCACAAGTCTGAGCAAAGTTGTTTATGGAAGACCAGCAATCGTCTATGCATGCCAGCCTCCCCTCCCCACGCCCCTGATGTTATCCAAGGGAAGGGCAAAGGCCGACACAGCTTGGCACCAGTAACGTCGCAACTCATTTCTACAGCTGAGTGAACTGGAGCAACGTGAAATAAAGTGTCTTGTTTAAGAATAAAACACACGGCCCGGTCTGCGAATCGAACACACTACCTCATGATTGCGAGCCCGACGCTCTAATCACTGAGCCATGCACCTTCAGTCTATAAAATAAAGTACTGTAGTAACGCTGTACGCATGCGTAGTGTCACGCATGCGTGGAATTCAACAACCAAGCTTTCCCGCTTCATTCTGTCTCTTTCTTGCTGGCCAGCGATTGAGCAAGGACGTGTTTAGCTGTCTCTCTCCATCTTTCGAACTTACGCTAGACAGCTCGCTCACATCTACATACCAACGTCCCAACAACCATGCTCACACACACAGAAGACGTCTCAACAAACAAGAGCTAAAGATGTATATATTCCACCTTGAATAAAATGTTGTTAGTGTTGATAGTCTGGAGTTCAGCGTTCCGTTAATTCTTAATTTTATATAGGAAAGTCAGGTATACATCTAATGATGTATAACCCACTTTCCTATAGTACTATCGTTCAATCAGCAAGCTATATGTTACCTATGACAGAAACCCCACTTGTATAATTATTTTATTATAATCGCTGCGAATTCATTACTCTTATAGCCTAAATCTTGCCATTTGTATCTGGATCGGAACAATCGACAGAACTAGAAATACACTTCTAAATTACATAGCTCTTATTACTATAAGCACAAGGTTTGAAATTTGGGGAAAAGGGGAAGTCAATCACATCGATCCCCAGCGCTCGCCTGGTACTTATTTTATTGACCCCGAAATGATAAAAGGTAAAGTTGATGGAACTCAGAACGTAAAGCCTGTAGCAAACGTATGTTTATCATTCGGTTGTCTAACCTTAAATACCCAGAATTTGGCTCATAGGCATTTTTACTACAAGTAGTCATATGACCTGGTCATGTGATGGTCGACTCCTTCTGGCTTGATGTGGACTATCCAATCCCAACACATGACAGGCCAGCCTAGAGCGGGAAAATTATGTTGGCTCGCTGAAGCCGATCCGCATTCTTAAAAAGAGGAATCTTTCCCGCTTTCTTTCAGTTGGGTGGGGGAGACACAGTTGAGTTAGGATCTCAGCAGAGAGGTGAATTATTTTGCTGATACCTTTGATGAACTGTTGTGTTCCTGTTGGTCAAGCACATATCACCAAGTTCCTACTGCATGAAAAACAAGTATGTATATTTTCTTCAGACAATATCATTCAAGTTGTACCGTTTTCTGAACTGATTCATTTAGTAGTTGAGTAAAGTGTGGCAGTCAATTGCATCTCGTTTTCTTGTATATTTTTCCACTGTTTATACATGATTCACGGTCATAGGATCGCGGTTTCGATTCCCAGACCGAGTGTTGTGAGTGTTTATTGAGCGAAAACACCTAAAGCTCCACGAGGCTCCAGCAGGGGATGGTGGCGAACCCTGCTGTACGCTTTCACCACAACTTTCTCTCACTCTTACTTCCTGTTTCTGTTATGCCTGTAATTCAAAGGGTCAGCCTTGTCACACTGTGTCACGCTGAATATCCTCGAGAACTACGTTAAGGGTATACGTGTCTGTGGAGTGCTCAGCCACTTGCACGCTAATTTCACGAACTGGCTGTTCCGTTGGTCGGATCAACTGGAACTCTCGACGTCGTAAGCGACGGAGTGCCAACTAACTAATACATGACTCATTGGAACCAAGAAATTGTAATTATACCAGCGCCAGACCTACGCTAACCAACCCGCTGAAAGCCAGAAGAAATGCTGCTAAGCACTTTGTCAAACATTGTAATGATTCTACTTACTCGCTGCCTTGCTTGTAAATTGTATATTTTATTGTGTCATAAAGACTATCGGATGTTATTATACATCACTGGTCAGAATGCACAGAATGTGTCTTACTGTTGACTTTTTTTAATTGGTAGAGTGTTTTCTTTAGGGAGATTCAGCTACTGTCTCTATCAGGTCAATCAGTAACATTGAGACATGCTCATTGACTCAAACAGTAATAGTTGTCGCTGTTGTTGTGGTGGTGGTGGTGGTGTTAGCACTGGTCTAGTGGTATTAGCAGTAATATGAAACAAGTAGGAGGAACAAGATCCAAAGGAGATCCAACCTATGTCTGCTTAGAACATACTATCCTGCACCACCGCCGCCGCTGCCACCACTATCACCACCACCACTACCACCACCATTACCACCCCCATTTCCTATAAGGAAAATTCTTATGTGGCGTCCAACAAATGACAGTTTTGCCATTACTGCACTGAATGTACGGGTGTTTTTGGAAGGTCAGTTAGCATTTTGCTGCCAATCAAACAATGTTTATTTCTTAGAAATACAAGAACATTATTTGATTGTTAGCATTTGGGTATTGTTAAAATGTTGTATTATCATCATATATTGCTCTTATTTTTCTCTCCTCTTCTTTTACAGATTCTGTTTGTAGGATTAGATCTTTAATAACGTTTGTTTCTGAGAGAAGAAAGAGCACAATGACACGATGTTCGCGATTTATGAGTTGCATGCAGAGATAAATAAGTAAATAAATAAACAAATACGCATACAAATAGATAAATACATGGATTGATATATATATATATATATATATGTGTGTGTGTGTGTGTGTGTAAGAAAACTAAATTACGATTCTTTTATTCAGAGAAAATCTTCATCTTTGATCTTTCTACTGGCCTCCGGAATTTACCTGTGGTTTTAGCAATTATCCGTTGCCTGTTATATCCAGAACAAATATACCAATACAATAGCGTATCTAAGTCAGGTGTCGATAAAAAATGGCATCATTGATTACTGGGGGTTTATGAGAGGTTATCTTGATTACATAATAGGCAAAGATCCGTTCTTCTACCGTTTTATACGCTGTCTACTGCAAATATTTTAGCAATGGTGAAATATCATGTGGATCACCTTCACACAATTATTGCATTCTATGTAATTAGTATCGAGTGCAGCAACACCAATCCAGATATTTTGACATAGATCAAAGTCTGTTGTTGTTGTTGTTCTTCTTCTTCTTCTTCTTCTTCTTCTTCTTCTTCTTCTTCTTCTTCTTCTTCTTCTTCTTCTTCTTCTTCTTCTTCTTCTTCTTCTTCTTCTTCTTCTTCTTCTTCTTCTTCTTCTTCTTCTTCTTCTTCTTCTTCTTCTTCTTATTATTATTATTATTATTATTATTATTCAGTAGTTTTGTTTTTATAGCGTGCTTTCACTTCACTACCGAGCGCAGCTCTGTGTGCCTTGGGTATGTGCTGTGGTTTGCTGTGATGCTCTCATGGTTACTGTATTGAAAGTGTTTTGCGTAGGATGTGTGCAGTGCCCAGCAGTGCAATTTTCTGTATGTTATTTATATTTGTAAGTCCTGGTGTTTTTGTTATGTATTTGTCTGAATATTTTTTTATCATACCTAAGGCGCCTACTATGATAGGAATTGTTTCTGTTTTTAGATTCCACATTCGAGTTACCTCTATTTCCAGGTCTTTGTATTTTGAAAGTTTCTCCGTTTCTTTTAGTGAAACATTGTCATCTTCTGGTATCGAAACATCAATTAAAAAGCATTTTTTTCCTTCATGATCTCTGACCTATTATTATTATTATTATTAAGATGGTGAGCTGGCAGAATCGTTATCACGCTAAGCAGAATGTTTAGCTGCATATTTCATCCATCTTTTGCCTTCTGAGTTAAAATTCCGCCTAGATCGACTTCACCTTTCATCTTTTCAGAATCGATAAAATAAGTACCAGTTCAACTCTGGGGTCTGATATAAATGACTTACCTCCTCCCTCAGAATTGCTAGCCTTGTGCCTATAATAGAAAGGATTATTATTGTTGTTCTGAAAGACTCTCGGATAGTTCTTAATTACAGGTTATTCTTTACTTGAAAGCAGGCAATAACAAATCACCGAAGGTTTCAAGTAGTGCCTTCTCCTATGACTTAAAGAGACAATACTCTCCTTAGAATGCGAGATGTACCCAACAATGCTGTCTTCTGGATCACCTCGAGCCTGACAGCAGCTCCAATATTCTTAGTATGTTTTTCAAAACCCTTGGAAACTGCTCCTACTGCTCCAATTACCACCAATATCATCATTACTTTTCGCATGTCTCAAAATTTTCCTATCTCGTCCTGCAGTAGCTGGTATTACTCAGTCTTATTCATCATCATCATCGTTTATCGTCTGCTTTCCATGCTGGCATGGGTTGGAAGGTTTGACTGACGATTGGTGAGCCAGAGGCTGCACCAGGCTCGATCTGATCTGGCAAAGTTTCTACAGCTGGATGCCCTTCCTAATGCCATTATTATTATTAGTAGTATTATTATTGTTGTTGTTGTTATTGTTATTATTTTCTAATTGTTTTGTATGTAAGAATAAATAGCAGACGTATCCAATTTAAGAAAAGTGAAGATAAAAGCTAAGTGAAGAAGTATGGAATAAGTAATTGTTATACGCTTATAGAAAAACAATTTATATTATAGAATAGATACATACCTGTTGAAGACGAAAATGTATGTGAGAGCTATTATATTGGATGTGTGTATAATCATAGAGAAAGCGAAATACATATTAAATGGACGTGTGTGTGTGTTTTTGCTGTTAATTTAGCGGGAGTTTTGCAGTCAGCAGGAGGTGTTTTGTGTTCTATCTCTCGATCAATGGCCGGACAAGTGAAAATATTTTTTTAATATGTGTTTTGGGGAAAGGGTATCTTTTGAAGTGGGCGTCAAATGAAAAGAGACATGGACAGTTTTATGACTGAACTTCTTTTAAAGTTGGTGTGAGACGGAAGAATTGATGTGCGTGCGTATGTCTGCGTGTGTGTGTGTGTACGTTTGATGGGGTGTGCAAAACAGAGAGAGTAATGCTGATGGTGTGTGTGTATATGAGAGAGAAAGAGAGAAAGAAAGAAAGAGAGAGAGAGAGAGATAACTGAAATTTTCCGTTCAGTTTTTGTAGTGAGTGAATGTGTGTATGATTGACAGAGAAAAACCGAGGGAGAGAGAGTGTAGTTATATATGAATGGCTTCAGTGACACACGCTTACATACACGCACGCATGCAGGTTGTTTTAATCGATTTCCTCGGTAACTATGGGGGCTAGGAAAGAATGCAAAGCGTGTTCCAATCTATGCACCCGCCTCCACATGTGTGCTATTTTTCATGCAAATCTACCCAGCCGTTTGGCCGTGAACCTCGAGACAAGAAAGAATACAACGGTCGCCCATGTTCAATTTATATTATAGAAGATATATATATATATGTAT
>NC_068990.1:56719621-56724184 GCF_001194135.2 Octopus bimaculoides | reverse complement strand
TATATATATATATATATATATATATATATATATATGTATTTATATGTATATGTATGTATGTATATATGTATGTATATATATGTACATATATAGTCATTAGATAAGTGCTTGCCCGTGGCTAAGCGTTGTTTTGCCTCTTATTTCTAACAATGCCAATGCTAACCCTTAGTCCCTTTAGGGATGATTATACTTGTGCTTTTTGGTTGTAAATTGCAAATACCCACCTTCATGATTTATATATATATATATATATATGCACAATGAGCTTCTTTCACTTTCTGTCTGCCAATTCTACTCACAAGGCTTTGGTCAGAAGAAGACTGTGGTAGAAGACACTTGCAGAAGGTGTCACACAGTAGAACTGAACCTATGGAGTGGACATTCTGTGGCACATTTAGTGTCAGACTTTATTCTCTGAGTTTATCCATGGATCACTCTTCTAAATATTTGAAAAACATAAGAAGCCAATCATAAAGATTCCGTATAACGGCTATAAAAGTTTGTTTGGCCAATATTTACTCTTTTACTTGTTTCAGTCATTTGACTGTGGCCATGCTGGAGCACCGCCTTTAGTCGAGCAAATTTACCTCAGGACTTATTCTTTGTAAGCCTAGTACTTATTCTATCAGTCTTTTTTGCCGAACTGCTAAGTTACGGGACGTAAACACACCAGCATCGGTTGTCAAGCGATGTTGGGGGACAAACATATACACACACATACATATATATATATACGACGGACTTCTTTCAGTTTCTGTCTACCAAATCTACTTACAAGGCTTTGGTTGACCCGAGGCAATAGTAGAAGATACTTGCCCATGATACCATACAGTGGGACTGAACCCGGAACCATGTGGTTGGTAAGCAAGCTACTTACCACACAGCCACTCCTACGCCTATAACTTTAACTTTGTAAACTTTATTAATTTTGAATCTTTTTAGAAACCTGAAACATTAACAGAAGTCAATTAAAATTAGAGAGATTGTAAATTTGAAGTAGTTTGCTTATTTGAAGCAAATTGCACAGGAAAAAAATCGATTTGTATGGCTAGAAATGAACTAATTAGTCTGATCTCTGATACAATGCTGACTATCTTCAGGTATCCCTAGTTCTCTGGTCTTATCTCAACTGTCCCACATTACACAAACTGTTACATTTCTTCATGCATCGAATCCATAAATTGATGATATAAAGTTACACAATTAAAATTCCAAATCTTATTAAAGTGAAAAGATACTGATGTATTCTTCATAAGTTTTTTGTCATTTACATCAAGCACAGGCATAGCTATGTAGTTAAGGAGTTTCACTGCAAAACCATGATGATTGCAGGTTTGACTCTACTGTGCTGCAATTTGAATTATTATCCTCTAACTTAACATCTAGTTGACCATTACCTGTGTGTAGAAAGTAGGCAAGCAGAAACTGTACAAGTGTCTGACATATATCTCCAGCTTTAGTCCCTCTGAGAAACTTAAGTAAATTATTTCTATCTCTCTGTGGACAGGAAAAAAATCTGGATTACCTTGACCAGTTTCATTTCTGTTTGGAGATTCATCAGATTATAATTACTCATTTCCTCTGCCCATATAAATATTACATTAAGAATTCACAATATCCAATAAATGTAGTGTTGAGAGATGACTGTATAATGAACTAAGTTATTAATGATTACATAGCTTAGCAAATGATACAAGCCAGTTTGGCTGAGTCCTGGTCTGTGATTCAAATAGATATCTATAAACTATCAGTCTCTCCACGAGCAGAGAAAAGATATCTTTAATGGATATCCAAAGATTAAACTGATTAAGAAAATTCCAATATATCTGCTCACTGAGAGATAAAAACATTTGTTTATCTTTGCTTGCATTTTGTAGTGAGACTAAAATTGTAGATGTACTTTATATTAAAACATCAGTATATTCAATAAATAATATGTAGTGTATGATATCTATTATATACATATACATGTGTGTGTGTACATACATATATATGGCTGCTGACAGATTTTTCTGCTCTGTTCTATCAGTATTTACGTGTTGAAAAAAATATATCTTTCTACTTGTACTTCAATACATTTCAGTATTTCAAAAACAAACTTAAGTTTGTTTACATATGACATAAATATATACATATGTACAGACCCACAGGCATAAATGTTTCACAGTGCATTAATCCTTCATTGTCTAGAAACTCCTTGTTTTTCTATCCATAAAGAGAGATTATTATTTAAATCAAATAAACTAAAACAAACGTAATGGTTAAGCTAAATTACAAGCTGTAAGTACATGCATATGATATGATGTCAAAGATGGTCACACAGATTACAAGAGAGGTTGTTCATCTTTTGTGTTATGAATACTATTCCCTAAAACTTTTGCAATTCATACAAGTTTTATGAAAGGTGGGTTATCATCTGTGAATACAAGAATCACTTTTTTGGAGATGATCACACTAGTAATTAAGCAGTGAAAATCAGCTGAAACTCAACAAGTGAAATTACTATTATAATCACCATAGCTGAACAGAAGTTTGGATTTAGTTCTACAGATCATAGAATTGAAATTTCAGTGGACATTTGGATTTGAACTCAGTCCTCCATTAATTCTATAAAATAGCCAGGGAAAATCCCTCGATTGGCTGTATAGAAATGATGATGGGTGACAGATTTAAAATACTTCAACTATTCTTATTCTAGTGCCAGACAGGTACGTTAACAAGCCACTTTCACTGAAAAAATTTGTTGTTAATCCTACCAACCATTATATGTGGCACCATCGTGGGTGCTTTATACATGGCACTAGCACAGGTGCTTTTTGCATGGCACCAGCACAAGGGTAGAAATTTGGTATGAAGAGTTAATTGATTAAATTGAGTCCAGTACTTGACTGGTACTTTTATTGACCCTGCAAAGATGAATGGCAAGATTGGAACTTAGTACATCCTGAGCAAGAATTTTGCCTGGTCCCTTGATGATTCAGCCAGTATATTGCCCCCTTGTTGAAATATATGATTATTCTAATAAATATGTAAGGGACCTGAAATTTAGAGGAGGTTGGATTAGTTGAATATTAACCCAGTACATGGCAGGTAATCCATCTTATTGACTTTGGATAAATGAAAGACAAAATTAACCTTGGTGAGATTTGAACTCAAATCATGAAGAGCTGAAATAAATACCAGACAATTTGTCCAGTGCTCTGTGATCCTACCAATCTACCAGCCTTGTTGAAAAATAATAAGATTTCAAAGTATTGTTTGAAGAATGAAAAGCTAGATAGATAGTTAGATAATAGATAGATAGATGCATAGATAGGTAGATAAATAGATGGAAAGAGAGAGAGAGTGTGTGTGTGTATGTGTATGTAAGGGAGAGAGAGAGAGAGAGAGAGAGAAGAACTGAAGGTAATAGGATGAGAGAATGAAATGGTGATAAGAAAGATTTATAGTAAAAGAAATTGAAGAAGGTAATGAAAAAGAGTACGAAAGTGCAGCCTGGAGATAATGTTCAGGATAGGAAGTAAAAGAAAGATAAAGATATAGAGAAAAGTGATGGAAAGAGATAAAGAGGATGACACTGTTAGTGGTGAAGAAAGATAGAGAAAAATAACGAGCATAAGAGAGAGAAAAATAGAGAGAGAGGAAGAGGAAGAAATTGAAGATGGAAGATGCAAAATGCTTTAAATTAACTGTCATGCATGCATTTCAAAATAATTAGGTTAAAACATTTGTGAAGTTGATATTAGGTTTTCTACGGGAACAATTGGAACCATCGTAGAGCAAAAGAAAACTACAATCACTGAAGTTATCATGTTTGATTGAAAGACTATTTAGCTGCTAAGGCAGTGAACCTCGATATTTTAAATGTAGCAAGTCAAGGCTTTTTAACTTGAATTCTTATCTTAAGTAATTTCAGCTAACAAAGGAGTCACTTAGATTTGAAATAGCTAGCTGAAAATTGTTATATTAAAAGAACTACAGAAGTGGACGGGTTTCTTTTGAAGAGCTTTAATTCTAGCCATAACTAGTGAATGTTGCATTTGAGATGCAGTAATTGTTGACTAACAATGCATATGCAACTTCATTTAAGCATGGAGAAATTTTCTTGACAGCTTCTGACTAGCGAGAGTGGTTTCTTTCGATGAAAGCTCTACCCTTGACATGAGAAAGCCATACTTATATCATGTGAATGGTCAGATTTCTGCATTTCTCAGAGGATTTTAGATTTTAGCATCTAGATGCCACAGCAGGTAAATATTCTTTAATGTGACTTATATTACAGTAGCCAGTGCCACTTAAGGGAGTTTAGAAAAGCAGTTATTAAACAATAACATAGACTTGCTGTGTGTTTTATATATTTACATAAGCAGAAAATGTATTCTTTACATTTTAGATTTCAGATTGGCAACCAATTTAGAGCAATGTTGAAATTGGCCTATTACTTCTTTATGTGGGCATATACATCATACACACACACACATATGTATGTGTGTATATATATGTATGTATATATATGTATGTATATATATATATATATATATATATATATATATATATATATAT
>NC_068990.1:56705355-56719377 GCF_001194135.2 Octopus bimaculoides | reverse complement strand
ATATATATACATTTATATGTATATATATATATAAATTTGTGTGTATTTATTAAGTCAAAATAAGCAACAAGGATATCCAAAGTTAATGCAGTACAATCGTTTCATGTGACTCCATTTAATGCAGCAATGTGAACATTACATCAAATATAAAATGCAGAGCAATCCTCAGCTGCACAAAGATATACAAATTTAATGAAATTCCTTTTAAGCAGAAGGACATATTTTTATAACTAAATCTAAACTCTCCAAGTAGAAAGGAAGAATACAAAAAACCATTTTGACTTAGCCTGACCATACAGGCTAGTAATTAATTCTAAGCAGATCTTTAACTCTCACTGATTTTATTTGTTTTTTTGTTTTTTTTGTTTCTGATTTATGGACTATCTTATCAGACCTAGTGATTCAAAGCTTAAGAGGACACTGGTATTTTCTTTGTAGGGTAAGGGGTAAACAGTATAGACAGTAAGCATGGATGGTATAGTTATAAAATTTCTTAGGGTTTGGTGACAAACTACTATGAGGGCGGGGTTCTCTACTATCAGACTAGTTTATAATGGAGCAGAGGAAGTATTATCATAAGGTACCTAGGTCAAACGTTTATAAAATAAAGTTGCTGTATTGTATTCAGATACAGTAAAAGGTTATTTATAGTTTTCATTAATCAAAATAATATATCAGTATTGTTTTACATATGCTAAGTTTGAAATACCTGAGATACCAATATTTGCATAATTAATATGAGAATAAATAAAGGCTAATTATAAATTAATAATTGAATAAAATGAAATAGCGTATAATAATGTAAATAATCAATTAAGGCAGTATGCAAAAACAATGAAGTGGTATTAATTTAAAATGCTTCAGTAAAGTACATTTCGACTTATTTACACCAATATAAAGGACCCATAGATAAGACGTGAAATTAAGATATTTATATATATTGGACTAAAATTTTAAAATTAAACTTATATATTTAATATCATTTAAAGGACACATAAGAGATAAATTTATCATATAGTTAATATAAAGAATTGATACATAGGATTTATGTGGTATATAATGATGGACTCATCAAGGTTTAAGAAACGGATAAAGTGAACGACTGGAATTAACATAGAATATAGTGGTGAAATAAAGTATTAAAAGAGAACATGATAATTATGTACTAATTTAATTAGATTGCACTATCTTAAATTATCAGGAATTAGTATTCACCATATTCACCTGAATCTAAATTATATACATAAATATATATATGTATATACACACATTTATATATATATATATATATATATATATATATATATATATATATATATATATATATATACGCATTTATATAAATATATATATACATTTATATATATATATATATATATATATTTATAAAAAACATGTAGATATGTTGGAGTTAGGAAATCAATATTCGAAGCTTTCAAAAGAATATATATTTTTTATATCACATATTTTTTGCCTTAAATTATAAAAATATAGAAAAAATTATATTATATATATATGAAAAAATAGATGTAGAAATATAATAATAAATATGTAAGTTTAAATATAAAAATATGTATGTTTGAGTACATATATGTGTATGTTGACACTCTACAATTATCTTACGATCGTTTCACGAAAATATTGTTGCTGAAATAATATCCTAAATGGATTATTATATCTAGGTAATATTTCTGCTCATCAGAGATGTATTATTTTTGTGATATGTATTTGTATGTGTAGTTTTTTCAAAAATAATAATAATATAGTCTATAAAAATATATAAGAAGGTAATGTATTTAAAATTACTGTCCTTGAAATTGGTGAATTGATGAAAAAAATTTTTTTGAGGTTGGTGAGTTGGTAAAAAAATCCAAATCCATGAAGTTGATATGAAAATTTTACGTCCATATATTGGTCCTTTGGTAAATTGCTTGTATTCGTCCATAATGGTGGAAAGCATGTTCATATTGTTCATAGTTCAAATGTAAATATATTCAGTTATCACCTATAATAACTTACAATTAAATTAATTCAAATTTAAAATTAAAATTGAAATGGAATCTTCCAACCTCTCACACAAAATAAAAACCTATATATGCTTTATTTACTTACTCAGTAATTTTTTGAATATATTTACATTTGAACTATGAACATGCTTTCAACCATTATGGACGAATACAAACAATTTACCAAAGGACCAATATATGGACGTAAAATTTATATGATATATATAGATTTATATAATATATATAAATTTATATATAACATTGAAGATTTGCTCATATCTTCTGTAGGATGCCTCAAAGGTAACTCCTTCATCTGGTTCACATTTGAACTCTGCTATCAAGTTCACAACATAGTCTGGCAAGAACGTCTTTTCTGAATTTTCTGATGACTCCATTAATTGCAGCATTTGTTGTTGTTGTTCTTACAGTTGAATCCACTGTTTTTGTTGTTGTTGTTGTTGTTTTTGCAACTCGAGCAAACCGGCCAACAAATTTTCCATAATTTTTATGATTTTTCTTTTTCACAAAATTCTCACAACGAAAGCTTTGTGAGTTTGTTAATTTCTCATAGTGGTTAAAATCTTCGTGAGTTGTTAAATCCTTGTTGCCACTGTTATAATCCTTAAAACGCTGGAATGTTATAACACCTACTTTGGTATACAGTATACTTAGTAAAACCAGTAAAGACATGACTATCTCTGACTGCCAACTACATACTCTGGTACTTCACGTATTTCTCTTTCTTTTTAGTGACTAGGTTATTCCATTCGTCACATGAGAGGGGTGTATCATTATTACTAATTCCCTACAACAGGAAGGGCATTTAGGCAAAGAAACCAAGCTAAAACAGATGCCTGGAGCCTGGTGCAACTCTCCAGCTTGTTAGCAGTTGAACAATATTTGTGCAAGTGCTCATGCCCTTGGTACTCAAGGTGATCTCAGATCTGTTTGGTTCCTTGATTATTCCTAGTTAGAGACTCTCCAGTAGCAGAAGGATTGCACCATCCATGTATTTATAAATTTTGTATACTATATATACTTTTCATTTAATTTCTCAACCACCCACTTTTTACTTCATCCAATTTTATGTTCACACCCACGCAATTTGAAACCTGTCTTTGTAACGTCCCCACTGATTTGATGTCTCCATGATAGATAGAAGAAATCATCATTATCATAATCATCATCACAATCATTATTATTATTGTTGTTGTTGTTGTTGTTGCTGTTGCTGCTGCTGTTGTTATTACTATTATTATTATTATTAACATTCTACAAATGCTATTACATGTTAATTGAATTACTAAGGATTCTGTCCTGAGGTGTCTGATGACAACAATTCTCTTCAAATCTCAAGAACATTTCTTAGGATTTTTGTAGAATACAGAATGTCACTTTTCTGTTGGTCAACAATGAGTTTCTCGGTTCTAATATCCTTCAGCCTCTTAGGTTGCAGTCAGGATGTTGTACAGGGTGCACCAATTATCACAGGAACAATTTTCACCCTCATGTTCCACAATCTCTTTATTTCTCTGATTAGTTCTTGATAGTTCTCTATCTTCTCAGTTTCCCCTCATATCCACTCCACTATCTCATGGTATTGCAAAGTCTGTGATCTTACTCTTTTTTTTTTTTTTTTTTTCTCTCCTCTACAATCATATCTGGTCTCCTTGCTTCAATAATAAGGTCAGTCTCTATGGAGAAATCCCAAAATATACTATAATTATCATTCACTATCACAACTTGTGGCTCGTGTCCATATCACTTTTTCGTCACTTCAAAATTTCAAACAAATATTTTCCTTTAATGTCCATCTACATCAAGATTATTTTCCTTTTTCTTTCACTCCTATTTTTTGCCCACAATTTATTCTTGTCTTCTGCTTAACTTTGCATGAAATCCAAGGAAGGAAATGATATCTAAAATAGTTATCTGTTTAAATTTATTTTCCCTTGCTCCTTGTCTACATTAAGATTATTTTCTCACATGGAGAGCCATGATTGTTATACATGGATGACATCCTTGTCATGATGTCTGACATTATTCTGTGAGAATACTAGGTATATACAGAGGTACACATAAACCAAGACAAATCAGTAGATTTGTAACTAGGTTCCTGGAGAGGTAAGTCCATGTTGAACAGTGGTGGTTTCTGTCACTGGACGGACTGAGGATCCAGTGAAAATCCTTCGAGCCATGTTTGAGTCAGAGCTTCAGGTAGCTAGGAACTGGAATGAGGTCATGAGCAAGGTGACTGATTTCCCACAGAAATAGGCTGAGAGGAAGCTGTTTCTGAAAAGCTAAGCTGAAGTATCAAATGCACACATCACCTTTGTGGTGTACTACTGCTTGGCCATTGTACCTTGTCTCGAGGAAACTCTGACTTGTTTTGTAGCACTTATTCTGATTCTTACAAAAGGTTCAGGTTCTACTTGTCAGGAAATCCTTCTTCTGTCAACATCCACTCCATGAGGGTCTCAAGATACCATCCTAGATGATGTGCTGGTATGCACTGAGGCTGACACATCTACAGAAATATCTAGATAACTGTGATGGTGTCAACAATGACGATAAAAATGAGAGTGAACTGGAATGAGGTTGGTCATGTGACACATCACTCTGGTGATCACCTTCTTGACTGACCTGCAGTCATGGGTCAGCCATAGACCAAGATTGGGTGTTTGACATTTAGAATATTGCCAGGTGCTCTCAAATTTGAACCAGCCTGATGAGACCATTTGTGGGAAAACAACTCAAGATTTCTATGGGAGATAGTTGAGAGCATGAGCGATGATGGCCTGGAATCAACCCAGGGCATCAATAAGAACAGTGTGAGTGGCCTCTTTGGGAGGACTTTTTGGTTGGAAACTATGGATAACTTCTAGAAGTCTTTAGCATAGCAGTGCTACAGGGATCCATTACCTGTTCAAAGCAAGCTCTTCAGGCATGGAAACACCAACAGCTGAACCTGTCCAAGTTGATAGACCCTACTGATTATCTATAAGAAAGTTATGGGTTCTGAAGTCATCTCAAGGTTTGCTAACAATAATCAAATACCTAGAAATGTATTCATCAGGCTACAGAAGCTATCTGAGATGACTGTTGGTGCTTTGCCTAACACAAGAATTTCCTCCTCATCAAACCTCAGCAAAGATAGCTTTTTTACAGGTTAAATATATTTAACATATTTGAACTGTTTTAAAAGTTTATTTAATATATATATACATATTCAAATATGAATTAGAAGCTGCATTAGTGTTACAAACATTTTCGAAGTTGCCATCTGGTATGGTGGAGATGATCCCATCAGATCACCAAGTGTTAAAATCGTGTCATAGACAGGTGTCTTGCCTGGCTATGACTTTCAAGAGTCAGGTGTTTTAACACCTGGCACTTTGATGGAGTCATCTCCACCACACCAGATTGAAGCCTACTAGAGAACAAGTTGAGCACATACATTGAATATGTGTCTATATATATATGTGTGTGTGTGTGTGTGTGTGTGTGTGTATGTCTATATATGTATATATGTCTATATATATGTATGTATGCATATATATATATATGTATATATATATATATATATATATATATATATATATATATATATTTATGAATTAAACAGTGTGAATCAGAATTACTGACCTAAATTTGAAAATTAGAAAGCCTTGCCTTGTAAAGGTATTCCTTCTATGCTTTTGATGTGTGAGAAAAAGAACAGAAAGTATCTCTTGACAGTCAGTTTCATGATTTGCTTATTTCTGAGGAGTACCCAACAAGATGTGAAACAATCTACTAGGAAAGTCTCCTTTTTTTCTGCATGAGTAAAGAGCATGTAAAGAAGGTGTTTAACATTTTATAATGCACCATGAAAGCTAAACCCTTCTAGCATTTAAAAACACACACATACATAGTATATTCTTTTCTACTCTAGGCACAAGGCCTGAAATTTTGGGGTAGAGGACCAGTCAATTAGATCGACTCCAGTATGCAACTGGTACTTAATTTATCAACCCCCACAAAAGGATGAAAGGCAAAATCAATCTCGGCAGAATTTGAACTCAGAACGTAAAGACAAACGAAATACTGCTAAGCATTTTGCCCAGCATGCTAACATTTCTGCCAGCTCACCGCCATTGCAAATGTAGTATATTAAACCCAGTGCAGTTGTCTGAAACTTAAGAGTTTCCACTGACATGTAACTACATCTTCAGGCAAGTCCATATTGGCACATTTTAGCCAGTTTGGACTCTTAAGTAATAAATGACATGCCTAAATAAACCAATCAGCTTAACATTTCTACTGAGTGCTTTTTCTCTGTATCTTCATTTAACAATTGATACATACATATGTACATAAAAACATGCAGACAGACAGACACACACACATACACACACACACACACTCATGTATCTATGTGTGTATGCATGCAAACCTAAATCTGTAAATCCAACCATTCATACATATATGCTTACAAATTATACTTATTGTAACACGTGTATATATATATATATATATATATATATATCGTTTAACGTCTGCTTTCCATGCTAGCATGGGTTATATATATATATATACAGAGTGAGAGAAAGAGAGAGAGGGATAGATAGATACATAGACAGACAGACAGACATATATAAATTATCCCGTTATGATAAGTGAATGATTAGGTTTATAAAAAAATACTACAGTTAAACAATAGATGAAGTCTATATACTAGTGCCTTATTTGCGAAAGATGAATTGAAATGCAACCTGAAGCTTACCCAGTAACATGGTCATCTGGAAAACAATAGATACATGGCCCAAGGGATGTCAATGACCCTATAGTATATTTTAATTTCAGATCAGTACATATGTCTGATATCATTTTTTACATTGAAAATCTTGGGAGGTTAATTCATTCATAAGTTCTTTCAGTATATAACCAACTTACAACGAACTGTTTTACCTGCAATGTCTGCGGGACTGATTGATGTCTATCAATAGAAACTGAAATAAAAATCTAAAAGCAATAAACCTCACAAGTTAGAAAACTCATTGATTCAATGATTTTAATGTTTTGACTGAGAATATAAAATCAAAATACAACCAAAATTATTTTGCTTGAGTCAAAATTGACATAGTTTTGTGAATGACATTTCAGATTTCTCTAAGTCATATCTATTGTAAATTGACAATAACTGTAAATCATAACAAAGAAACAGATACTAAAAAATAATTATCATTCTGAAGGAAGATTAGTTCCTATGAATTTTCTATGACTGAAATGTTTGGAATTTTTAGGAGTTCTGCTTGTAACTTGAATAACACAGAAGGACTAGCAATAACATTATAGTTAGTACTTGATATGTGTAAGTAGGTGAACATTCTATCTTGGTATTTAAATATACCACTCAGAAATATTTCTTTGAACCAGTACCTCTGTAATTCTCTGGCTCTTTGAACTCATTTTCATTTTTCCTTGATTCTCTTTCTCTGGTGAGTATAGAAGCTATGGGGCACCAAGATAAGCCCCATTTATACTGATTTGTTTGTGGATCTAAATTGCCAAGCTACTTACCACACAGCCAGAAAACTTTATATCAATTTGAAATAAATCATAATATAAAACACCATCATTATAATTTTTTTAGCAAATTTTTCAAAGGTACTAGAGACTAAAATAATTACATTGCTTCTCTTTACTATTTCTGTGATAGAGAAGCAATGTAATTATTTTAGTCTCTAGTACTGATGAAGAATTTGCTAAAAAAATTATAATGGTGTATCCTGTATACATTATTTACATTTGATGGATATTTGTCCTCATCTTGCTTGTTGTCAACACAATGTTTCAGCTGATATACCTTCCAGCCTTCATCAGGTGTCTTGGAGAAATTTCGAACCTGGGTTCTCATTCCTAAGGTATTTTTCGATGCTGTTATTATTATCATTATTATTATTATTATTATTATTATTCAGGTCACTGCCTGGAATCGAACTTGGAATCTTGGGGTTAGTAGCCCGCGCTCTTAACCACTACGCCATATACCCATGGGCATATGGCGTAGTGGTTAAGAGTGCGGGCTACTAATCCCAAGATTCCAAGTTCAATTCCAGGCAGTGACCTGAATAATAATAATAATAATAATAATAACATCAAAAAATATCTTAGGAATATCTTGAATAATGTGGCCAAGGATAAATTACAACTGGGGAATAAATAGTAGGGCCTCAAGTAGAAAGCCTTAGATAATATGCAAGCTAGATCAGGACTGAATAACAATTGGTTTCATTTTCACTTTAATGACTACAGTTTGAGCATATTTTTTTATAAAATTCTAAAAGTCAAAGTTAATAATAATGTTTGAAAAAGCAAAGCATTAGATTCAATACATTTCGGTATTTAACATGGTTCTTTATATTCAGCCAGTGTTTATGTTGTCACCCACCTGTTAAAAGTTCCAGTTTTCTGCAGTTTTTCCTTCTCAAATAACTAGACTTGTGTCTAAATATTAAGTTAATATTTTTAGAAATGAAGAAAGCAATGATTAGTTTTGCCAAGAAAATAAGTGATGAAAGAAAAGTTTTAATGTTAGAAATATTTAGCATATTTTGTAATGAACACTCCTTTTTATTTGCTATCACAATTTTTAATTTAATTTCTTGTACATTGTGTTACATTAGTAAATGTTTATTGGTTTTAGGAAAAGCTTCAATCTTTGAACAGCTGGAGACTAATACTAGCTATTCTGTAAGATTCCAACCACCAGCACTTTATTCCATTCATTTTCGAACCATCTGTTATTGACTGCTATTGCATACAATAGAGAAAACAGTTAGGGTGATATTTGCAGCCAACATCAGCTATTGTAACGTTTCTTCATGTTAGACCTGGGTGTGAAACTAAATTGTTTGTTTTATATTATAATAGATATCTCTATCAACAAAATGCTGGAGACCTCAAACTGAATGAAACAATAGACGACACTTCATAAATCTAGATAAGTGGAAATGATATATAACTAAAGATTAGATGGCTTCGTGTGAAGAAAATGAAATATTTTCATCAATAATATAACTATCATAACCATACTTTATTATTTATCCCATTGGTGCCAAATGCATATAGCTTTCATTTCATGCAGAATCTATTAGTTTTCAGAAAGTCTGCCTGCTATTTCTGGACTACGTCATCAAATTTCAACAGCTTAATGATTTTGCAATCACATTTAGTCTCATTATTTCGCAGTGACACTCAAAATTTTATTATTAGGATCAAGATTTCTTATATAGAAATAACAATCAAATCTTTATCAAATTTCACTCTACCATCCTAAAAAACGAAACTGCATATTGAATAATGTGGTGTTAGATACATTATATCTGGTAAAAAAAAAATTTTTAATGGACTGTGCTCTGCTTGATTGCCTGAGATCATAGGTTTGCTCGATCAGAACTGACCATGGATTATACAACAACTTTTAAGGGGAGGGGTAGTAGAAACCATGGTCTTCATTCTTTTTTATCTTTTATGAGAAAAGTAGTACTATAAATTTCAAGCTGAAATTGAAGCAAAGTCATAGATTATGTTTCCTGCTTGATATATTTATATGAAGACACAGATTGAGAAGAGAAATCAAAAGTTCAATATTTCTTATTCAGTAGTTTCAGCTAATCTCAAGTATAATCATTTACATCAGCCTGAGTACTAGTGGAGACGCCTGGCTTAGTGGTCAGTGATTGTTTATGCAGCACCAGGACTCAAGATTGCAAGATTATAGTTTTGATTCTTGGACTGGGTGTTGTGTAGTGTTCTTGAGCAAAGCACTTCGTTTCATGTTGTTCTAGTTTACTCATTTGGCAAAAATGGATAATCCCACGATGGACTGGTGTCCTGTCCAGATGGGGAATATATACATCACAGACACCAGGAAAGCAGCCCTTATGAGTCTACATGACTTAGGAAGGAGCTTTATTCATTATTCAACTTCAGCACTGAGTTCTGGTTCATTTAAATCATATCACTAAAAGACAATGCTCATATACATACATTTTTCTGGTGGGTTTAATGAAATGTGGGAGAAACATTTGATATAAAACAAAAGGATTGCGGTAACATTGGGTTATATTTCTGTCACTGAGAAAATGACAAGGGACCAGGTGAGGTGGCAATTTGTTGTACTTCCACTGATACAGGCTTGTCCTTTCAGGTGTCACTTAAAAAGTACCCATGTCAGTGTTGTGTTAATGCACCCATACTGGTACTGTGTAAACAAGGCCATAATGATGACATGTTAAAAGCACCCTGCACACTCTGTTAAGTGGTTGGCACTAGGAAAGGCATCCAGCCATAAAAGCCATGTCAAAACAGACAGTTGGAGACCTGACAGCTCCCAGCTAGCCTGCTCCATATCAAACCATCCAGCCCATGCCAGCATGGAGACTGGATGTTAAACGATGATGAGGATGAACCCTTACACTGTCATATATAAAACACTTGTACAGGTTTAAATTGAATCCTCAGGCTGTCATCAAAGCACCTGTATACTTTTTGAATGGACAGCTACTGTAACAAAAGTGAACCACAATACATTGTGTAGCTTGCTGCCCTCTTCTCAACTAGAGTTGAGAAATATTTTCATATATCTTTTATATTTGTCTTCTACTATAACAAGATTTTTGTAGCTTCTTCTATACTGAATGATTTATTATATTTTCCGTCTCCATTCAATTCCAGGTGGTTTTGGCATGTTTTTATATCACCATCCTTGTTATTCTCAAAGAGATGTGGTACATTCTGCAGGAAACGTTTCTCAATAATAAAGTATTTTTTAATGCTCTAACAATGTAATTATCTTGACAAGTGACAGCTACACTGGTCGCATTATCCACATTTAAAATAGAAATAGTAATAAAAAGGACAACAACAGCAACAACAATAGGACAAATTTGGTTACACAACAATAAATTTTACCTCTGTTGTCACAAATTCTCCACTTAGGTTTAAACAAAACTTTTCTACAGATAATTTCTTTAAATGAAAAATTTGAGAATCAGTTCAGAAATATCCATTTTCAATCAATTATGGTTCTTGGCAATAAGTTGAAATCTTACCAATATAAATTTAGGGGTTTTTTTTTTTTCTGATAAAATTATAGGTTTATTCTTTTATTCTTTTACTTGTTTCAGTCATTTGACTGGAGCCATGCTGGGGCACCACCTTGAAGGATTTTAGTCGAACAAACCAATACCAGGATTTATTTTTTAAAGCCTAGTACTTATTCTATTGGTCTCTTTTTGCTGAGCCTACCAAATGAACAGGCCTACCAAATAAACAGCATGATCACTTTTATATCCTTCTGCGGTCTACCTCAAAGATGAGTGATAATGATCTCATCTTTGTGGCTAGAGATTTTAATAGGTATGTCGGACAGCAATCTGGTATCTTCCATGATGTGCATGGGGGCCATGGAGTTGGTACCAGAAATGAAGTGGGAACTAGGCGCCTGGAGTCCTGCAATGAAAATAACCTATTGATCTGCAACACCAACTTCAGGAAGCCAGCTATCCACCTGATAACCTATCAATCAGGTGACTCCACTCACCAGATCGATTTCATTCTCACTAAACAGTGGGATGCACTGTTGCTCTTAAATACAAAGACCCTCTCTGGTGAAGAATGTACCCTCCAACATAGACTAGTTATTAGTGACTTTAGACTTGAGGCCAGGAGGATGCCAAAAACCAGACCAATCTGGAAAAGAAGGACTTAGAAGCTTAGGAACCCTTCACATGGTCAGAGATTTAGGGATATCCTTACTGAGAAATTTGATGATAGGGAAGTGGAGCTATGGTCCTGTAACATAGAAGGCAGCTGGGAATTCCTGCAAGACAGTTTGCTGAGTGCTACAGATCAAATTTGGGGCTGGTGCAAAGTCCCTTCCAGACCTAGGGTAACATGGTGTTAGAACAATACAGTAGACAGGGCCATTAGAGCAAAGAAACAGGCCTGGAATGCCTGGAAGAGTAGGGGTAGCAGGAGAATGTATTAGATAGCCAAAAGAGAAGCTAAGGGAGTAGCAGAAAAGAAGTTTGCCAATGTTCAGCAACGTGAGGCAATGACAGGAGACCGGGACCTCTGGAGCCATGCTGTGATTGAGAAGACCTGGCAGCTAAAGTGAGATCGCAGCCATGCACATCCAGCCCTGTTAAGAATACTCCTGATGCATCGGACAATATAATATGCTAGAGAAGACCTGTTGAGTCAAGTAAAACCAATATCGTAGGTGGGGCCAGTGCCCCCTGACTGGCTCCCATGCCGGTGATATGTAAAAAGCATCATCTGAACGTGCTCCGCCTGACTGGCTCCTGTGCCAGTGACATGTAAAAAGCACCAACCAATCGTGACTGATGCCAGTACCCCCTGACTGGTTCCCATGTTGGTGGCATGCAAAAAGCACCACCTGAACGTGTTCGTTGCCAGGCCCACTTTACTGGCTCTGGTGCCGGTGGCATTTAAAAAGCACCAACTGATCGTGACTGATGACTGATGCCAGTACCCCCTGATTGGCTCCTGTGCCAGGGGCACATAAAAAGCACTATCCGAACATTATCGCTGCCAGGCCCTCCCTGTGCTGATGGCACGTAAAAAGCACCCACTACACTCTTGGAGTGGTTGGCGTTAGGAACGGCATCCATCTGTAAAAACTCTGCCAGACCAGGTTGGAGCCTGGTGCAGCTACTGGCTTTCCAGACCTCAGTCAAACTGTCCAACCCATGCCAGCACGGAAAACGGATGTTAATCGAAGATGATGATGATTACATATATACAATTGGCTTCTTTCAGTTTCTGTCTACCAAATCTACTGACAAGACTTTGGTTGGCCGAAGGCTAAAGTAGAAGACACATGCCCAAGGTGCCATGCAATAGTACTGAACCTGGAACCATGTGGTTGAGATTCAGTTTTCTTACAACACAGTCAATCCTGCATTTGATGAAGGAATCTTCATTTTAAAGAGTAATAGAGCAAAAAGGGGTGAGAAAATCGTTAACTCATATTCTCTAATAGCTGTTAATAATGGCAGTGATTATGCTGATGGTGGCAGTAGTGGCAGCAGCAACCATGAAGGCAACATTAAAGATGATGATGATAATGATGTAAAGGAAGAAGTATGGAGGAGGAGGATTATAACAAGGATGATGACAATAATAATAGTGATGACAATTGTGACAGTGGTATTAGAAGTGGTAATTGTAATGATGATAACATGAGGTTTATTGAGGGAGAATGGAATGATAATTAAGCTCTTGGGCAACCAAATCCATGATATGGTCTTTGATTTATATTTGAAGCTTCAGAGGAAAATAAAATGCATGAACATCACATAATCCCATTCCTCTCTTTATAAATTATTTGTGCTTAAGCTTGCAATCAATAACGATGTTGCATAACCTAATAGGCCTGATGATGAGGGAGAAACAAAAAAAAAATAAAGAGTATATTTAAAAGAGTGTTCTTTTAATATATGGCATGACAACAACTATGTCAAACACTGTTTTTGTACAAGTGTGTATGTTTGATAATACTATATTATTCCTAAATTCAGAATGGAGCAATACAATAATAAATAAAATTATTTTACTTTTAGTATATACTTTCTCAGAAATTACATAAACTTTTTTTTCATTTACTTCTTTCAGTCAGAGATGGTCATTCATGTATACCAATCCCTGACAAATGTAACTAATGCTCTCTTCGGCTAATGCACCCTTCAAAAATATTTAGTCAAATCAATTGATCTCCTGTGCTTATTTTACCATTGCTCCATTTTTTTAAAAGCTGGTTCTTATCCTATTGGTCCCTTTTCCTGGGCAACAAGTGGTGGTGGGGAGCAAACAAACACACACACATGCACACACGTGTGTGTACATGTATGTATATATATATACATATACATATATGTTGTATACACACACACACACACACACACACACACACACACACACACACACACACACACACACACACACA